>NW_028323176.1:0-139104 GCF_984573655.1 Nuphar pumila | reverse complement strand
AAAGTGGGTGCATTCGGTTTGTGCACTTTTTTCCAACTGGTGGTGCCCACCTTGTAAGACCCGTGAATTTTTCGAGAAAATTATCCAATAGAAGTTGAAATTTCATAATTGTCATTATCTATGTATTTGTACATAAATATGCATATGCATATACATATGTCTCTGTGTATATATATATATATATATATATATATATATATATATATATATATATATATATATATATATATATATATATATATATATATATATATCAAAAACCCTAATGCGGATAAATGTTTATATACGTATTGAAATAAGTGCATACACATGCATATTTCGATGCATCGGTCGTCAAAACCCTAAGTTTTATCCGAATTGCATAAGATCAATCGGATCTCAAATCGAGGAATTTAAACGATGTTAAAACCCCATCGTTTTATGTAAATTAATAAGTAATGTAAATTTTAAGAGGCATGGGTCATACCGAAGATGGTTTTTCACGAAAAATAATAATTTAGAATATATTTTAATATTCGAATTATATTTGAATTTCTGATGGGTTTGAGACCGACTAGGGGGTTGACCTAGCCCATGGTCAACCATAGGTGGACATGGATAACCTTGGAGACCAGCTGGTCAAGTTGACCAAGCTGGGTGGTGGCATTGTGGTAAAATAAGGTAAGACTTTCCTTAGAAATGAATCCGATTGGCCATGTAGGCGGCAACCCATGACACTTCTAAAAGAATTTAAAGGTAGCTAAAATGATGTAATTTGATTGGTTTCATTCCTGAGACACTTCTTGAAAAGTTTTAAAGGCAAGAGGGCATAATAGACTTTATTCAGTGGCATTTTTTAAAGAACTTTTAGAAGATTTGAATGCTTGCTTCTCATAGGGGGCGTGTGAGGCACACTTGAAGTATTTCAAGTATGTCATTGCATGGATAGGTGTGCAATCTATCCCAGCCATCCCTTTTCTGAGATTTAATCTCAGCCACACATTGAAAACCCTACCTATTTAAGCATCCTCTTGAGAGGAAGAGAGAGAAAAAGTGGCAATTTTCTCTCTTTCTCCTCCTCTCCTCTCTTCTCTCTCCCCCACCAAATTCATGAACCTTCATTAGAGCCTACCTTGAGCTTGTGTATAGGGCTGGGTACCGAAGAGAGACTCCTCTCTACACTCTAAGCCAAGAGTAGAGTCCGACTTCCTCCATTCCATGCATCAAGGGTGAGATTTCTTCATTTCTCCATGTGCATTTTCATTTTTGTTGTTCCTTGAAGTAATGCGTTCTTCATTCCTTATGTGTACATGAAACCGAATTCCACAATGCATATATGTTGAGTTGCATGTGAATTTTGCGGATTAGATCTGTGATGATGCTCTTTACTTTCATTTCGTAGCACTAGATATGGTGCATTCAATGACACACACAGAGTTTAAAAAAAATGTATGCATTTTTGTAGTTGAGGCATTTCGGTTGGCTCGCTTTCTTTTCTTTTTTTGTTATCTCTTCTTTTCTTGATGGCTTTGACTCGGGGTTTAAACACACGGTTCAGACTTGGTCCGTTTGCCCAGTTCATACTCAATATTTTGTCAAAACGAGTTTCCCGAATCTAGAGTTGTTAGAGATACCTCTGCTAAATCGACTGTATCGGCCTAGATACTAGTTAGATTTTGGTGTTCTTAAACATTCTGGAAATTCAAGACACAGACCTCTAACTTTGTAGTTAAATGCTTGGCCTGATTCATTTTTCATGGTCTTCTAAAATCTTTTTCAAAAATATAGTTTTTGCATGCACTAGTTCTTCTCGATTTTTTGAGTTGTCAGAGACACCTCTGCTAAATCAACTGTATCAGCTTAGATACTAGTTGAATTTTAGTGTTTTTAAACATTATGGAAAGCTAAGACACAAACCTATAAGTTTTTAGTTAAAGGCTTTGCCTGATTCAGTCCGCATGGTCCTCTATAAATATTCTAACTGTCTCACCACGACGCACATATATATGTTCGCTTGTCCTATTACTTTGATCATTTATGTTAATGAATGCATGTCATGTTATAAATGCTATGTTTTCTAAGACTTGTTTGAATGTCAGAAACTCCGTGGCAAGTTAGTGTGGGTGATGGACTCACCTCGTGAGTCAAGCTCACTTATGTTAGAAATAAGTGGTTACACGTACTTTCACATCTTGTGTGATACATTTCATAAATCTTCATATTAGGGTTCTGACAATGGTTTGAAAGTTGTGGAATGTTTGAACTCCATGGCGAGTAAGCATGGGCTATGGACCCATGTTGTGAACTAAGCACACTTATCTAAGAGTATCACGCCCTAAATATTAAATGATTGTTATCGCCTTCACTGACGAAGTACTCTTTTTGGTTTGTAGAGCTAGAGCTCTTAAATGTTCAAGTGCGACCTCGACATTTTGATCATGTTGCCATGCAGAGAACACAAGGCCGGATGGGCCTAAGTACTTCGGAAGGAGGGAATGTTGCTAGATATGCCTAATTAAGATTAACAGTTGATTCATGATATAATGATTTTCACCATCATAATTGCTTAATGTTCAGTTGCTTATTTATATAATTGCTTAAGGGCTAAAATGCTCAAGTACACTTGGTTATGCACCTAGATGCATATTTGCTATCTAATAATGTTATTTATTATTTAATATCAACCTTGTGTTTTAGGGTTGTATGTTTCTGCTCTTAGTTATAATTAATGAGATGTTCATCATTGCCATTGATTGCTAATGTTAATTACATGGTCATGCTAGCCATTTGATAATAATTCGTACTGCTTCTTCACTTATCACAGTTACACTTGTTTAATCACTTCAAACATGCTAAATGTCTCACCATGATGCACATATATGTCCACTCGTACATATGCATTGCTTGTGATATTTTACCTGTTCCGTCATGATAAATTCACTTGTGTTGTTGCTCTGGTTAATTATGTTATTTGATGTATATCATGTTATAAATGCTATGATTTTCGCAAATAGATTGTCGTGGATGATTTTTCACCAACTTGCAAGAGTACTGATCCCGTTTTATGAGAATACAGGTAGTGACTTCTCGTGGTGCGATGGAGCTCGATGTGTGGTGGAGGACTGAACCCACACTCTATAACTCGAGATCTTGGTAGTTGTCTTTTGAAAAAGAAAATGATGTATATTTCTCCTGTATCATTTTGTAAACTGTGATAATAAAAATGTTTTATGTTCTTGTTGTTCACCCTGTAACTCACCCAGAATTTTCAACCGATTTTCCTTATGTTTTTCCGCTTTGCGCAATGTTTTCAAAAAAAAATACTCTAAAAATCTAAAAGATTTTTCAAGTTAAAATTTTGGGGGGTGTTAAACACCCTGTCCCGACTTTTCAAAGGGTCATGGTGGGCAACGTCTATCCCAACTCAATCTTTCACAAGGTCAATGTCTATCCCAACTCAACCTTTCACAAGGTCGGGGGTAGACATTGCTCATCCCTAAACAAACCCACTATTCATGGGGTTTTGGTCCAGGGTGGGCACATGGCCACCCTGGCCCAAACGTGGCTCCGCCCCTCTAGAGAAATATTATCCAACTTTAAAGAACTAATAAAATGGGGGTTATGTGGGTTAGATGAACTACTTTAATGGAAAGGGTAGATAAGGTTCCCCTGGTTTATAATAACCTTTGCAGGGTGTCGTGTTATTTATTAATAATTTTTGGCAATATGATGAATTTGTATTTGTAAAGTGATACAATAAAACAGAAAACACACGCAGTTATACCTATATTAATAGTGATAATAAATAAATTTGTTCAAATTATAAGAGCATTTAAGTTGAAAGCCTGCTTATTTTAGAAACGAAGTTACAATAATTTTTTTCAATATTTTTCAGAAGAAACAGTTTTACAATCGAAGATAGTAACTATCATTTGATCGGGTAGAATTACAATATGGATCCACAGGCATAAACTCAGTGTTCCACCCCTCGTGAGCAATGGTGTCCAAAATACTTGGGACAAAATCTCAACAAAAAGGTTAAAAAACAAAGATTGGATCACCTGAGACAAAAACTTCACTTGTTCAAGACACCTCTGTGCCTGACAAGCAATGTTTAAATAGGATTGTTCTACCCAATGTTGTCTGTATCGGTGTCAGCCCTGAATCGTTGGGCCACCGATTCAGCTGTATCGGTCGTATACCATACTCAACTGAATCATTCATTCTTATCGGCCAGAAAATTATAAAAAAATTATGTGTCAACATGACACGTGTTAAAACCATTAAAATATTATTAAAATTATTTATTATTATTTATTTTAAAAAAATAACCGATTCAGGATGAAGCTTAATAAAATTCTGCTGATACGATGCGTATCGATACTGATAACATTGGTTCTGCCCGATAGTGTCCATGCAATCAAACGCCCTATGGGGGGCGTTTGAAATATGGGACGAAATCTAGAGTCATGCCGCTTATTGTTTGGAACCATTTTATCATCTACCCAATAACAAAATGCATAATGGCACACGCACACACACACATATGCCATTAGTTTTTTGAAATTTTATTGAACAAAGAGCTAGTACATGTACCAAAGAATACACTTCCAAGTCCATTCGTAAATAAACAAGTGCATACCAAATTATTTTCCCAAGTACAAAACTGAAAGTTCGAGCTCGAAATACATGATGTTCCCTGGCGCTATGGGTGTCTCAATGGTTCGGGTTTACCCAGACCAAACCCTATACGGTACGGGTATGGTGATAAATAAGGGCCTGTTTGGAATCTTGGCGCTGGGATGGGCGTTTAAGCATTTGGTATTCCCGAGCAGTGTTGTGAGAGGCGTACACCTCAGTACCTGAAGCATACGCCTCAGAGGCGTACGCCTCAATACCTGAAGCGTACACCTCAGAGGCGAGGCGCACGCTCAAGGTACTGAGGCGTTGCTGTGATGCGCCCCTCATCAACCTCCGACCAGTTGTGACCACCGACCACCGGAGTTGCTGTGCTGCAGCTGCTGCTCAGTCTTCTCCGACCACCGGACGACCGGCATATCCCTCGCTTCCATACCAGCTGGGCGGGTGGTCCTTCTCTTACTGCCTCCCCTCCCACCGCTTCACTTCCATTCCAGTTGTGAGAGGCGTACGCCTCAGAGGCGAAGCGCAGGCTCAACGCCTCGCTTCGCCTCATCGCATTTAACAACCTTGTTCCCGAGGTAAAATCTTGGTTCAACGCCCATGATGGTCCTGTTTGGAATCTCGGCGTTTATGCATTTGGGATGGGAAGTGAGGGCCTTTCTCCTTTGTATTTATGGATTTGGCAGTAGCTGGCAAAGCAGTTACCACTTCCTCAAATGCATAAACTCCATAAACGCCCATCCCAGTTATCGATCCCAAACATGCCCTAAGAAGTCCAGCGGGAAATACTTGGAATAATTCTACCCAATTAAGACCCGGGTCTGGACCTGAAGGTCCAATTAATACATAGATCTGAGTATAGTTTATAAAATATTATTTTATCGGATATGATTCGAGTTTGATTCATGTAGTTCTTATCGGATTTGGGTATGGTTTCTTTTATAGTATATCCGATTAGATCCTGTTTTAAACCCGATATCATACCAAAAAATTGGGGCTAAGTCAGACTCCACCTGAGTTAAAACCAAACCCGACCCGTTGAAACCCAAGAAGGCATCTCTTTTGCATTTTGAAGTAACCATGGTGAGAGAGAGAGAGAGAGAGAGAGAGAGAGAGCACGCTTGCCCAGCTTTCCAGATAGAGGCCATTTTGTCTGACGAGTCCTTCCACATTAAATGTTATCGTGGCTTTGTATAATTGGTTTCAACGTGGCTCAACCCCTATCACCAATTATTATCTCTTTCTTCAGATTATCATGTAGTAGTATCTCATTATATAAATGGGATTAGGGTGACAAACACATAGGCCCTACTATATAGGTTATTTGTTTAAAGAAAAGAAAAATATTCGTAGCTTTATTCTTTTGAAGTGAGGGAAAGAGAAGAGATCGAGAGAAAAAAAAAAAAAAAAGAGAAGTGAGAAAGAGAAGATAGAGAAAGATGGTGCTTTTGACACGTGGCAGTAGACTAACTTCAATTATGGAATGAACCGGCCATTGGAAAAGGGTCCTTCTTTTTAACCAATGGGTGAAAATAGGGCTTCAGGTCTAGGGTCTTGTGCCTATGCTTATATGGGTTCCCATTGTGCATAACAACTACAATTAGGGTGACTTTGATTTGGGTACCTCTTTCTAGTCTTTTTTTTTAATTAACCAATTGGGAACTTCGTATTACGTATGTGAATTCAAAAAGTCAAGAATTTTTGTGTCATTTTTGACTCATTCATTCAAGAATCTAGATCAAACTAAAAAAAATCAGTAAGGAACGCCAAATAAAGAAACAATTTCTTAATGAGTAATTCATCGCAATTGCTGCTTCTGAATTTTCTGCTGCGTCAAATTACTACAAACAATGTTGCTGTCTGCTTTTGAGCAGGCCTATTCTTGCTACTTCCAGTCAAACAGTCCCCCCCCCCCTCACCACACACACTTTACGACATCGCTTTCTTTTTTTTGTTCTTTTTTCTTTTGTCTTCAAAAAATGTAAAAGAAAGGTTGGCAGAAGATGTTATTGTCATTTTTCACAGATGATTTCTTTAAATAATTACTGCAATATTTGTCTTTTTCAGCTTTCAAAATCTTTCTTTTCTTTTTTTATTTGAAAAAACAAATATTTGGGCATGCAATTTACACCCTTTTTTCATGTATTCATTAAAAACAGAAAAAGAAAACGGTAGAAGACAAAGAACAAAGCTCCACCAAACATGCATTAGTTAAACTAACTAACAAAAAACAACGGTTTTATGATCAGAAGAGCATTTTAGTTTGATATTGATGGGAAAAAAGGCCTTCCTCTTATAGAAAATTAGATGATATATCCATATTAGTTGCAGTATCTCTTCATTAAAGATGTAGCAAGTAGTAATGAAAAGGGGGGTTATTCTAAGAAAAAAAAATAAAAAGAATATGCTTTTAGCTGATTTGATGCTTAAAAAAAATAATATATTTTTAAATGAAAGCATTTAATGCTGTTGCCCTCAAGTCTTATCACCTCTGCAGTGGGACTCTACTGATTGACTCTCTCTCTCTACAAGACCAACAATTCAAAATGCACCCCACCTCACGTTTTTTCTCTCTCTAAATGGTCGCCCATCTCCCTGTTACTACTACTACCACTCCATGATCCTGCTTTTGTCTCGCACGTGTGAACCACTCGTTAGCCAATGAGGATAGAGACTGCAGAAGGGTGTTGCGGAAGTGCCGAGCAATAGTATGCCTGTCCCCCTCCTCACTGTCACCGCCAGCACCACCATCTCCACGTCCCCTACTCCCCCTCTTTCGCTCTCTCTCGTTCACAAAAATGTAATCTGTCCTTCTCTTGCTGGTCCTCTCTCCTGCTAGAGAGAGAGCACAGAGTTGTTTTTATTCCTCAGAGAGAGAGAGGAGGAGGGATGGATGATAACATTGAGAATGGAAGAAATGATCGTCATCATCACCATCATGAGAACGATCATCATCACCATCCCCACCGCGATTACTATCGAACCACATGGAATTTCTCTCAAGATCCCAGCACGAGCAGCAGCACCACCACCAACACCTACCTCCTTCCTCCTTTTGACCAGCCATCTTCCTCTTCCTACTTATCATCACCAGCCTTCAACCATCACCACCACCACAATCAGAGCGACGGCTTCCTCCACAGCTCCACCTTCCTCCCACTTGAAACCAAGACCTCTCAATCCTTCCTCTTGACTCCCACCGATCTCGTCGCCTCCTCCGATTTCCCCCACCATTCACTGGGCATCACCTCCGACTCTCTCACCCTCAAACTGGGCAAGCGCTACTACTACGAGGATGCGAGCGGTGGTGGTGGTTTAGCGAAGCTGGGCCCAATAGAAGAACCCCAAGTATCCGGTTTCTCTCTGCTGAAGAGGGGGAGGGCCTTCCTACCCCACCACCAACCAACACCACCACCACCACCATTATTATCGTCACCGTCGGTTATGGGGACGCCTGTACCGAGATGTCAGGTGCAGGGATGCAACGTCGGTCTGTTGGGAGCTAAGGAGTATCACAGGAGGCACAAGGTGTGTGAGATGCACTCCAAGGCTCCCAAGGTAATCGTCCAAGGACTAGAGCAACGATTTTGCCAACAATGCAGCAGGTGGGTTCCTCTCTCTCTCTCTATTCAGTTGGCAGTAAACGTACATCTCGTCTATCTAGTCGCGTTTGCTCGCTTCAGGTTTTGTGATTATGGATACTTGATCACGCCATTGTTTCCTTTTGTCTTCTGGGGATTGGTGCTGCTGTATTATACACTTGAGGATTTGAGTCTATAAGGGATTCTCAATAGTTTCTTTTATGGGTTTGTGGTTGGTTTCCGCAATTTTTTTGAGAGAGGTTGGTTTCTGCAATTTTAGTCATTAAGGGGAAAGAGTTTGACCTGATTTATTCAGGTTAGTTAGCTTCTTCCTCTTCTTCATGTTATCAAGTTTTTTGAGTTCTTTCGCCTAACCCTAGCTTGCCTATAAAAAAAAGTTTTTGGGTTCTTTTTCTTTCACAGTGTTTTCTTAGAATATTGTTGCATTTTGTATTTATACACTTCTGTTTCGAGTTTTTCTTACCATATGATCCAAAGAAAGCTTCTCTCTCTAGTTATTGATTTTATATGGTTTTCTCTTCATTTTGATTTTACTGTTTTTCTTTTCCTTCTTTGTTGCTTTCTTGTACATGGTAGTCGATTCATGGAGATTTCTGGAATTGGGTTTCTCACTTCTCAGGTGTGTCTCTGTGATTCCCTTGCTTTTGATGCTTGAGCACTTCCCTAGGTTCCCCTTCAAGATGCTGAGGCATTCTGTGACCTTGAAGTAATAGTGTTAATGGATCAAGTTTTAGTGTTAGCGTTCCTGTAATTGGCCTCATCGATTTTCACCAACCTCTTATTTTAGTGCTTCTATTCGTCTGAGATGTTTCTTCCTCGTCATTCTCATACTCTCAAATGTCTCTTTGAGTTTTTTCTATTGCCTTTGTTTATGCAATCCGTTTTGGGATCTGCAACGAATTTTTTGGGTACCTGACTATCTATTTTGTGGTCCACACATGGAAAAGCAATTTAATTAAGCTATCCGTTCCTTTACCATTGTCAGCATCTGGCTATTAGAAGTCTTACTGCAGAAATAGCTCCTTTTTGGGACGTGAAAGGCCGATTTTAACGCTATTTAATTTTGGGCGTAACCCGGCTTTTTAGAAGTTTTGCTGCAGAAATAGCTTCTCTGGGTATTTGTTTTTTTTTTTAATGAAGGTACTTGGTGTTTCATTATCACTGCATTTGCTCGGACATCTGTTTCTCCTTTTTTTTTCTTCCCCCCCTTCTCCATTTTCTTTGTTTGGGTTAATTGCCAAAACTTCTATAGCTTAACATGCCTTGTGGTTTATCTATTGTGTATGTAGGTTCCATGTGATTTCTGAGTTCGATGATTCTAAGAGGAGTTGCAGAAGGAGACTGGCTGGTCATAATGAGCGTAGGAGGAAGAACTCTTCTGATTCCATAACTAAGAATAATCCTCAAGGTATAGCTAGTAATCCTCTTTTAGCTTTTGCATGGCTTGTGTGTGGTTGGGGGGGAGGAGGTCTAGGTTGTCATCTCCATGCCCTTTTCAAAATGAGTAGGCATATGCTTGGGGTATGGGGTACCCTTTTACTTCAAGTCCATAAATGTGTGCAAATATGGGCCTTATAGATTTGAGGACTAAGATTCGCTGAGCATCTAAGAATTATATTATTTGCTTTTTGTGAAAAAAAAAACTATATTACATAAATACTTTGCAATGAATAACTTTTATATATGTTGGAACCGCCTATTATAGTTCTGGCTCTGGAGGCGTTCAATGGACTTCTCCTGCATTACATAATATGCGTGTTTTTAGCTTGAGATAATGCTGATCAGTGCCCTTGGATTTGGCTCCCTAGTTATTTCACAATGCTAATTTCTGGGTCTTGGGGCTTGTTTTACAGCAACCATTTGTTTCGTGTCATCTTTTGACTTAATTCTTAAGTAGATGCAGTCAATGTGATCTATGTCATGCAAATGCTCGATCTTGCTTTCTGTATCATATTTCTTTATATGCTAGTCATATTGAAAACTTCATAGTTCATAAAATTATTGTATCTCTGTATCAGCATCCGTACATAGAATGTAATAATAGTTGCTATTAGATAATATTCTTCATACGGAAATGTCTGTGTGTTTTTGAGGTTCATTCCATGTTGATTTAGTGTGGAATTTGTAATTTTATTTTTTGATCCTCTAGAGGGATTTCTTGCATGTTTTGAAACTTTAATTGTTTTTGCTCATTGTCATTTAAACAAGTCAATGGATTGGTTGTGCATTAAATCATTAGTCTAGCACCCAGGGCTGGTTGGTTCTTAAGCCTCTCTGCATACTGTGTAATCATTAACTTGATTATCGGTTTGATGCACGCTTCACATGATTGAATGTTCTCACTCATATTTAACTGCTATATGTGATTTGTCGATCTTAATAGTAATGTAGCCATAGCTGCACTTACGCTCGCTTAGTATAGTAGACCTCTATTTAGTTGTCTACCACTTTCTCTTTTAAAAGAACTGTTTCCCAAGGAAGTATGTGGGAGTTTATTTGCAAACTTAAGAGTGCTTTGCTAATTCTTCCTCCAAAAAACTGTCATCGGCACAAACCCATAAGTTATGATTTGGATAGTTACATATTGATAAGCTAGATATGACCTTTAATAGCATCACCATTGTTACTTTTCAATTTTCATCCGTGTGATTTGTTTAGGCCTCTAATATTTAGCGCTATTAATCGCTCCAGCTGTCTTCTGCACAAACCCATCCTTAAATTATGATTTCGATGGCTACGTACTGATATGCTAGATTGACATGATATCCAAAATAAACACATTGTGATCACGACTGTTTGGTTTTTCTCTTTTGATTTGTTGATAAGTCTTATTGATTTGAATTGTGACTAAGAGAAGAGTTCTGTTTGACTGGACCTTACGCACCTTCTATGGTGTAAGAAAATATTTGTGCTGGTCAAATTTTGCTTTAAAAGAAAACTACTGGGACTGTTTCTAAAACTTTTGTAATGTTGGTTGTGTTTAATAGTATTATGAATGTTACCGTTATTGATTTCAATGTTATATTCTGATTTTAATAATAATGGTTATGATAAAAATTCATACTATGTTGTTTTGGGGGTCTTCGTATTTGTTGAATGTTTATGCAATATTCCTAATGATGTCTAAAAATCTCCTATTATTTAGTCACTTCTATCAATTCTGCAACTTTTACCTAACAAGAAAATTGTCAATTAGAGTTTTCTTCCCCTCAAATTGTTGGGTTTCCTCTTGTGTTTCATTTTTAAATTTTATTAATGTAGCAAGTGTTTTTCAGTTTCTTATTTTGGTATTCAACTATCAATACTAAATTCCCATTAATTTTTCGCAGTGCAATTCCAACTTAAAAATCTACCCAACTCCAATATTTGTTAACTTTTCTCAATTTGGGTTTGTACATCTTCAAAATCTTTTTAAAAATTAATGTTCATATGATGGAAACCTTTGTCTTTTTTTGTATGTTTGTGAAGTATATAGTTTGTAAACATGCAGCATTTCCAAGATTGCTAAGGCACATATACGATGTGCATTGTATTCTGTTTGAATGTAACTTGCTTACTAAGGTTACCATCTATTGGCTTTAGAGGTTTCATCTGTATGGCTTACTCAGCCATGCCTCTTGTGTAGGAGAGAATGATAGGAACGCCAAGCGAACAACCACCATACTTTGGAAGAGTAGATGAGAAAGTTGGACACTTTCTTCTTCGTTTTCTTAGGTGAGAAAAGTCTTCCTAAAGCTTGAGCAAAAAAGACCCAAAATCTTCAATCAAGATAATTTCCTTTTGAAAGTTCTACCATTGCTCTCCCTAGTCAAACAATCCTTACCTGCTTTCTCTAGGGCAGCTGTCTACTTCATCTAGGTTTTTACAGTTTACAACATTCCCTAACTTTTAGCATTCTCATCTTGTCTTCCTAGCTACATTGTTTCTTTGGCTCCCAGTATTTGGCATTGAAGCTGAACATTCTTGAAATTCAAAGCCCCTTGTTGTTTTATCCATTGTTTTACAACCATCCTGTTATTGTAAAATTTTATGGCTTATGCTCCTAGGTCCAAGCATCGTTCTATGTTTATTACCAAACACCAATCTGGACCTTTTTATTAGCTTATATCACTATGTTGTTCATGTGGTCATTACATCCATTAGAGGCTTGAGATCCAATATCTGCCATTGATGCATCTGAGTCTTATCAACTATTACAATAATGGCTCAGAGATTACCATTGGTTTGTTTGCAATGCTTTGTGAATAGGAGACAATAGTACGAAACCACATGGGAATTATTGCTATGTTAATTGTCTATAACCCAATGGGTGATGTTTGTGTCTAGCTTTCTCCTACTTATACATGAAGGGTACAATTGAATGCGCCAAAAAATAGACCACTGAATATTTGTCCTAGTGGAAAATCAAGGAAAAATAGTCCTGCCGCTTTCAGAGAAAGACAGAATCTTTTCCATTTTTTTCTGTAAGGTGGTCGAGCCTTATAAAAGTGGGACAAATCCTTCAGCAGTACTATTTGTTGGTGTATTCAAATGCACCCGAAAACATAATGTTGCATATTCAATCTAATCTTTACTTTTCCGAGGGTACATTTGATAAAGTAGGGAACTAGAAGCTTTTCTTCTTGGTCTTATCAGAGTGATACTCTTGTTGCATAAATAATGCTCAGTTGCTCACCCATGATATCACACATTTCATATTGCACAATTCTTCATGGACACAACAAGTAGACTGTTATTTTCAAGTATTTGCCAGGAAAAGTGAACCATACACTATATAAAATGCTAGGCTATTGATATGGATATCTATGCTGAAAAAGAAATCATGCGGCATGTGCTTGTGATACTTTTTGTACCATGATATCTAGTGAAAAGCTTTCAATTCTTTATAGAAATCAAATCACTTTTCTCAGCAAGGTGTTTTTCATTCTTGCTCTCCATCAATTTCCCCTGATATCCTCCATCTAATCTCTTGTAGGTTGCTAGTAAAATATATTTCTTGCTAATGGGTATGGTCATTGTTGTGACAAATTTCCAGATTATGACCTATGAACTGTTTTGCTAGTTCCATATTGATTCTGCGGAACATTTGATTATCTTTAGTTAGGGAATCCTACAACCAACATAGGATTGAAATTCTCAAGTTTCTTTTGCTGTTAAGATTATGACATTTCCTCAATTATTACTTGTCATTGTTCCTCTCTAATATTATTTTCATCTTTATTAATTTTGTGGAGTTGTGCTCGCTCTGTTGTCCGTCTGTGTGCACTGGTACATTTTCAAAATTGTTCAATAATGTGAAGAGAAATTTGCAAATGATAATTACTTGGATTGCTAAAATTAATTCCATTATTAATATGAACATTGTTTGGATACATTCTTGTGCTCAAGAATTTAATAATAATTATGAAATATGAATTGCATTGAATATTTTTATTTCAATTTCTAGGTTGCACAGCTTTTGCTTAAGTTGTGATCGTAATTATGATGTTCAAGCTACAAAAGTATTATTTTGAATATGTTCATCAGTTGTCGTATGCATCTTAGTCGGTTTGAATCCTACTAGAGGATAAACCCTAGCTTGAATTCATGTTCTTGTTTTATATGTAATACTGATTTTATTGAGTGAATAGTAAAAGTACTACTTTCTAATGGGTCTATGTTCGTGAGAGATCAGAAATGATGCAATTCCTACGCTAAATAGGCAGTGTTGTGGCAGCATGCATGGAGTATTCATGTGTGTGTGTGTGCACGCCCCCACATGTTTGCACCTGTTAATGTTTGTGCAAATATCAATATGACCAGGCTGCAAAGTTTTTAGTGAAGGAAACATGATTAGCACCTGCCTAGTCCCTTACTAGTTTTCTCTTATAAATTGATTCCAGTCACTAGAAGTTCTAGTGTAAGGAGGTTTTCCTACTTCCATCTGTCCGGATCTCTTGGAAATTCATTAGTTTATTTATTTTCATTCCAGTTCAGTTGTGTTATGCCACCAGATAGTCTAACCATTTCCAATTAGATCTTCCTATTTTTGTCACCATAAGTTCTAGTCTAGGAATTTTTCCTTCTTCCATCTGTCTGGATCTCTTGGAAATTCATTACTGTTTATTTCTCTTGATTCCAGTTCAGTATCTTATGCCACCAGATTGTCTATCCCATTCCAATTAGATCATTCTAATTTTGTTACATATAATTCTGAGACTATTTGCGATTGTTGAAAAGTTGAATCAGGGCGATGGCTATCTTAAGAGGTCACCATTTCCCATTACATGATTGACCTGGTGAGTTTGGTCATGATACAATAAGCGGCTCTAGTGTCTGTTGGTAAAGTTGGTACACATGGTTATGATGCTGAGAGCTACAAGTGATTGTTATGGTGACTGCTAGACTATTGTTTATAAGCAGCGCTAGCGTTGCTGTTAGTAAAGTTGGTAGAAAGAGAATTGCTCAGTTCAACAAGCTTAACAGAAGATACGGCAATCTTGTAAAGAAAATTTTATGAAGTTGGAATGGGAGGCCGAGGAAAGGAGAAAGGTGAAGTGGTGGAGCAGTTATGGAATGGTGGTAACAGACTGGACGTTCTCTAGAGGTGAATACTCTAAGTATTGGAGTTGCATACGTTAGCATACCAACTAGTATAAGAGCAGCCCATGCAATTCGTGATTATCATGGTGATTTCTTGGAGGCAGGTGTGCCACATCAGATCAGAGAAGATCAGTGGCTTGATGATGCTATTATTCTTAAGGCTTTGAAATCTTGTGTAGGGAAGGCAGTGGACTGGAGGAAAACAGGGTTATATCCCGCCTCGCGATGGCGGACATGACATGGGGATGAAGGTTAAAATCAAAACCCTTACGGGGATGGAGACGGGGATGAACTTACGCTTTCCTTCTTCCATCCCTCCCAGCCCCGATCCCCGTTAGTAAAATAACTAAAATATTTTTAGGGATGGCAGTGGACCTGGAAGAAACGGGGCCCTGCCCTGCCTTGCCCCATTTAGATCGGGGATGGAGGTTAAAATCAAAGCCGGTGCGGGGATGGACAGAATTTTGAGAAGGGGGGAGGGTGGAGACCTTATCCCTCGCCTTCGCCCTGGTCCACTGCCATCCTTAATCTTATGAAAAGGAAGAGTATTTATGTACAGAATCTGCACCTCAAATACTGGTTGGATTAAAAGGATGAAAGGAGTGACTAAAAAGACCAGGAGTGGTGGGCAATATGAGCTGGGATATACCACTGGTGGTGACCCATGTGGTCAGCAGGGTCTTGTGTCAAGCTGAAGGCTCAGGATCGAATCCCGCCGGCACATGGGGCTGTCGTTGTTTTATCACGGTTAGGGCATGTAAGGCTGGGTGGTCATGTCTTCAACCCGGAGTTTTACCTCACCGGAAAGCGGGACCATTAAGTGACCTGGTTCTCTGTGAGGGTCCCTTGGTTTCAAAAGAAAAAGGAGCCGAGACATCATAATATATGGACGTGAGGTCCTTCAAAGCAGGCCTGATTTGTCACTGTCATCTTCCTGATTGTATTAACAGGATGGAGAGCACTTAATCTGGAAAGACAACCCTCCTGATTCGGTGCCGGATCCAAACTCACATTGATTTTTTCTTTTGAGAGAAAAAAAATCAATCAAAACTCACATTGTGATGTCTCAGCTATTCAATAAAAAAAAACAATGGCATACATGGTTGGGACGGTGAGATCCACAAGTGATTGTGATGGTGAGTGCTATACACGGCTGTGATGGTCAAATTGGTGAGATAGCGATAATCATGTTGGAAGTTTTGGAAGTTCAATGGGTAAAGTTATATTTGTTGCATACTGTCTTTTGAATCGATTGTCTCACACCATCAGCCACTGTACAGTCATGAGTGCTATTTGGAGCCCTGTTTAACTTTTCACACCCATCCCTTATGCGTTTGGAAGCATTCTTAGCTATCTGCTCTTTAACGTTGTATCAATGAATACAATGAAATGTTACTCTCTCTCTCTTTCTTTTTTGATATATATATCAAAAAGAAAGAAAGATGCATGTGGTGATGTGCTTTCAAAAAGTTGTGTTGGTCCCCCACCATCCAGCTTAGAGCTGCTTAATCCTTTTTGTTGTGGATGGTGTTCAAGTTGCTTGCTTTTTGGCTGGTTTCCTAGTATCCATACACGACCTCAACTTGCATGGTGATTGATCATTTGTATTTACAGAAAGTGTAGTTGGTCCATTGGTATGATGCTTGATTGGTGGCACTCTTTGTTCAAAGACAAACTCGTGTGATATAAAGCACTTATAGCTTACTTTTGTCTTCAACCATATATTGCTCATGTTGTTCACATGATACAAAGCAAATCCCTTACATCCCATCTAACTTGCATGATTTTATAGTGTAAAAACATCTATTAGTGTGGATGTGTTCTTTCCACCACTTTGAGATATGTGGGTTATTCTCAATACTTATACATGACAATAGAAGATAGCAATAGTCACCAATCACCATGACGTTAGCTGTATCATCACATACTTTATACTTCACGGTGTCGTGTCCGTGTATCACCTGGGTGACACTCTGCTAGGTCCGATGTGGTTGCATGACTTTGGCAAAGCCTTTTGAGAGAAATGAGCGTGGTTCTGTATGAGGGTAGATTTGTAATTTCTTTAAATCTGAAGAGCCAAAAGTAAAGCCTGTCAGCTGGATCGAATATTCTTTATCTTTTTTTCTTTTTTCTTTTCCTATTATTTTCAGCATTAATGCTAATGTAGGGGCATAAAAGTCATTTTGGTGAAGGATAAGGGCGTAATTCTCTGACACATCCTGACGTGAGCATTTTTTTGTTTTTGTTTTTTGGGAAACAAAATATTTGGCGTGCAGAAAATCAAATAATGGGTGGCACGCTCCCATTGGCCTACAACACGTCATCGTCGTCGTCAGCTGGACGTGCTCTCTCTCTTCTGTCATCCGAAAGGTCGCCGTCCTGGGCCCCACCTTCCGACCTCTCCTCGCGATCCAGCCTGGCCTTACGCGAATTAATCGCCGAGAATCGAGCCAAGCGACTCGTCCCGTCCGAGACCGATTCTTCCCTCTGTCACGTGCCGGCCACCGACCCTGCCTCCTCCGCGACGCACGCGCACTACCAGCAGCATCAGCAACAGCAGTTCCTGCTCACACAGGCCTTTAATGCCCGGCCCCCGCCAGCTGGCCTGCCTGCGTTCGAGCCGGTGTTGGAACATGGCAATGGCAATGGCACTGGCATGCGCCCGGCAGTTGCAACCACGCTCGACCTGATGCAGGCGCCAAACGTGTCCTCTCAATCTCCGGCATTCCAACTTCGCACTGCAAGGGGCGACCCACCATCCACTGGGGCTGATGAGGATGAGGACGTTGACTGCGATATATGGAGGTCCTTTGAGTGATTAATTGTGATTATTAAGTTAAATGTTGAGGAAATTATGTGATCTGTTCGACTGATCTCTGTCTCTATTGTCTTTTAATTTAAATTTTTTTTTTTTAAAAAAAAACCTTAATTAATTAGGCTTACATATTACATTATGTGATTTAAAGTTTATAATGTGATGAGTTGGGCTGATGGTTAGGGATGGCAGTAGACCCGGAGGGGGAATGGGGCCCCGCCCCGGGGACAGAGGTTAAAATCAAAACTCGTGTGGGAATGGAGGCGGAGATGGACTTACGCATTTTCCTACCCCGTATCTGATTCTCTACTCTTTGACGGTTCGACCTCCTCCTTTAAGGATGGCAGTGGACTTGGGGAAAATGGGTTCTTCATTGCCTCGCGCCGTTTGGACCGAGGATGGAAGATGGAAGACATGAATCGAGCATGGAGGGTAAAATCAAAACGGGTGCAGCGATGAAGGGCAAAATTTTGAGTCGGGGGCAGAAGTGGAGACATTGTCCCCCTGCATTCGCCCCCTACTGATACTGATGGTGCATGAAAGTGAGTCAGTGCCAGGGTATAGTTATGGTGGAGTTGGATCTACTTTGACAGGCATTCAAGTGAAAGTATTGAAAGAGCAGGTTAAATAGTGAGATACTAGAACTGTAAAAAATGGAAATGTACCATGCAAAAAAATATAAAAAAGCATCATCATCGTGTGAATATCCTGATAAAAGTACTTTATTTGAAAAATAGGTGAATTATGGCATTTCGGGATCAAAAAGTTGTAGAAGTCCTGATGTAAATTTTTTTTTTTTTTTTTGCAATGAAATTTTTTTATTTATTTAACTGGGCATAGTGATTACACTGATCAGGGGGGCTAGCAATCACCGAATTAACCTAAGACACAGTGTATGCTTAGACAGGGTCATTCATGTTGTAATAATGATATCAGCAATATTGTGCTGATATTTGTTGCATAGTGTTGGGCTACTTCTCTTTTTATAGGATAAAAGAGTGCTATACCTTAAAAACAAAAACAGGTCTATGTTGTAAGTTCTTCCATTTTCTTGTAACAATTGACCAATTGAAAGCGCAGTGAATGAGACAGCTGGATGGTTAGGTCGCATCATAACCAAGGTGTCTTGGGTTCCAATCCTACAGTGGTTATCCCCTAGGTTTTTTTTTTTGATATTTACACCTAGAAACCGCCTCCAGGATAAGAAACCTAACCACACTGGCTCTGCCTGTCGTACAGTCACTGTTTTAGCAGCATAAAACTCCAAAGGCTTAACCCTCGCCCCCACAGAGTTGCCACTTTTCGGCTTGCACAGGAGGTGATGCCCATGAGATTTGAACCTAGACCACCCGCCTAGTGGCCTAGGCCCCATCCCACTATGCCAAACCCCTTGGGGCGGTTATCCCCTGGCTTGCCAAACAATGACTAACTTAAAGCAAGCAGGCACACTGGGGATCAACAAAGTTCTTTGTTCTTAGTTCAACCAGCTTTGTTTTGATGAGCAAGCTGGGTGATAACTTCGGCAACATTCGAACCAAGACCCTTCAGTTATGATAGCGCCACATAACCATGCAGTTTTCTCACTGGTGCCCTGAGAGTCTTCATTTACACACGTAAGAAAATGGAAAAGCACAAGCAATTGAAGCAACTTAGTTGGATACGAGACCTGGATCCAGCACGTTAGTTCAAGATGCTGATCCTAAAAATAAAATCTGAGTATGAATTAATCCAATTTAAATGGATTGTTTCAGATTAGGATTGATGTTTTATGTTGGATCAAACCTAATCCTTTTGCTTGTTTTACATGTACAGACCTTCTTGTTAGCCCTTTTCTGCTGGATCCAGTATTGTCATCTATATTTCAGATCCAGATTCAATAATCACATTGGATATCATTCTGATCCAGACTCAGATAAGGTCCCATTGCATGCATTTAGGATTTGACTAATCGGTCGTTAGCTAAACCGATTCGAATTCAAAGAACCGAATAAGGTTTTGGGGGTAGTGGTCTGACAAACCCCAGCTTGCCGATCTAAGAAAAAAAAAGCTATTGGTGGTCTGACAAACCCCAGCCTGCCGCGGAAACAGAATAGGACCCCCTCCACGGTTACCGTTTCCGTGAAAAACCCAGAGGCAGCGTGTAGTTTGGCATGCCAAATGACAGTTTCCGCTGTTTGATTAGTTACTATGGGTTTCGTGAAAATGCATGCCCGTCGATGCATTTCTACGAAAAGCACCCATTTTCCGTGACACACAAACGTACCCTAAGAGTAGGAGCCCTTCCCATTGAGAAGAAAACCTCAGGTGAGGCCCCACGACCACCCTGCCTTAAGCGGCTCACCTCTGAAAGCTACATCGTGCACAAGTGGGGTTTGATCTGGTGCCTTCATATCAGCACCCTCACAACCACCCCGCTGGCCACGCGGGCCAAAAAATAGTTAACAGACTTATGACTAGATTATTATTATTATTGCATTAAGACGACATAATCACAAAATATCCTGATTCAAAGGCTCAGGTTTGTCTAAGGACGCCCTCGTCCATGAATCTAAGTTTTTCCTATATCGGTCTTTTTCTTTTCTTTACCTCCCTGGGCTAGACATAGACTCGACCTGAGCCATGGTCTAACATGGACTTGGTCCAGGCAACTAAGATCAGTCAACGGCTCATCATGGTTTGGTGAAACATGGTGTTCATTTGGTTAAGACCATGGCAGCAATATGGGCTTTTTATAGCTGATTTATCGTGGTATTTTGCTACTCAGTCCCCCTATAAATTTCCCAACAAACTGGCAAAATTACATGTACCAGATATATCACGATAAGTTCAGACAAAAAAATACGATATTTACCTGTTTTCTCGTTTTTTGTTTTCCAAATTTCAGCCTCTCAAGTGGTGTTTATTAAGGAAAATGCCTAATCTTTTGGGTGTTTCAATTGGAAAGTTTAGACGATCAAGATTGCTCTCAATTTCTTGCTATTTTTACATAGATTTTGATAGAAGATAAGATTCAGAACGAGGAGATACGTAAGAAGGTAGGCATTGCACCCATTGAAAATAAGATGAGAGAGAATCGTTTACGGTGGTTTGGACATATTCGGCGAAGGCCTAATGATGCTCCAGTTAGAAGGATGGAGAAATGAGAAAATATATTAGTTAAAAGAGGTCGGGGTAGGCCTAGGAAGACATGGATGGAGGTGATAGGAAAGGATATGAATGCTTTGAACCTCACCAAGGACATGACATTGGATAGAAATGATTGGAGGAGAAGGATTCATGTGGAAGACCCATAATGATTTTCTTTTTTGGTTCATATCGCCGACCCCAATTATTTTGGGATGAAGGCGTAGTTGTTGTTGTTTGTTGTTGTTTGTTGTTGTTTTACATAGATTTTGATAGAAGCTACAAATTTTTTATTTTGCTTTTCTTTTCTTTTCTTTTTTTTTCCTTTTTTTGGGTTTTTCCTTTGTTTTTCGTTTCGATCGGTGGCCTAACCGACCTTGAAGTCCTCTTCCCTCAGTAAGTCCACTCACCTTGCCTCTTGCACATATGTTTTTCAAATTTTATTTTATTTTTATTCCGAGAAACTGCTTCAGGCGCATAGACCTAGCTGCACTGGCTCAGCCTGCCATACTTATGGTCGCTGTTCATGCGACCTCAAAGAGTCGCCGAGCTTTGGCTTAAGCAGGGGGGGTGATGCCCATGAGATTTGAATCTAAACTGCCTGTCGAACGGTATAGGCCCCATCCATCAAATATATTGTTTATTTTTTATCTATAAATAATCATAAAAAAAACACCCACAAGAAGGTTTGGTGTAGTGAGAGGGATCCTCGGCTGCTAGACGGGTGGTCAGGGTTACATTCCCATGGGGGTTAGTCTCTTGCATATAAGAAAGAGTAATGCCTCTTACACGTGCCGAAAGCAAGGCGACTCCCTGAGGGTAAGGGGGTGTGCCACGGCCGGGTTTACACCATCAAACAAGCGACTGTAAGTACGATAGATTGAACCAGGTTGACTAGGTCTTTGATCCCCAGGGTGGTTTCCCTGTTGCTCGTGGGAGAAAAAACGATCATGAAAAATAATGTAGGAGGCTCTTTAATTATGAAGAGCAACAGAAGTGTCCATTTCCTTTGTGCCCATCGTTGTACATGTTCTTGTCTTGTGTAGAGGTAGGCGAGAACACAGAGTTGTGTGTGCCTGTGAGTTTGTGACCATTGACCAAGGCGATGGGTCCATGGATGTTCCTGCCTGTTCCCAAAATGCTGGACCCAGGCTAGGTGGGCTATGAACCTTGACCGCCCCATGGCTCATGATATCGATAGTAGATCGAATAAAATGTGTCTTTATACGGTAATGTAAAACAAGAAAAAATTAAATGACGGGGCTCTCCTTGTCTGGTAGAAGAAGCTAGTGCACGTCACCTTGTGTTGGGACGTTGCAAGTTCAAATCCCAGTAGTATCGTTGTCTGCTTAACCCCAGCTTGCCTTTCAAAAAAAAAAAAGAAAAGAAAAAAGAACATGATAGCAGCCATTGTTGTTTGCTACCATCGGGTCAGATACCCAATAATGGATAATGGGGTATCCAACACAAGATGGACAGTGTTTGAGTTTTCAGTGGGAGTCCCAAGCCTAAAAAGGTCTGGGCCTAACCCAATCAGAAAACTAAATGGGCAGGGTTGAGGTTTAAACAAAAAAGAAAAAAAAAATGGATTATTGATGAGAAATACATTAAGATGTTACAAGTGCTTCTTTGTTTTCACATTCAACTTCTACCTAATCTCAAGAATAAGCATAACTTCTGCTATCAAAATACATATCAATTAAATTAGAAAAGATTATTATCGCTATCTCACCAATTATCAAAATACATATCGGTAATCATACCAGGGTTACTGGAAGCATCATACCATATGGGAAAGCCAGCATTTATGAAGGGCGAAACCTGCGGGAAAATGCCCAAATTTTTTTTGAGAAGCGCACTTCCCCCTTGCTTCTCCTTATTTTTTTATTTTTTGTGTTTTTTTTTACTTTTTCTTACTTTTTTTTTCTTTGTTTTTCCCTCACTTTCAGTTCATTTTCTAGGTTACTTTCGGTTCACTTTTTAGGTCGCTTTAAAGACTATTCTTGATTCACTTCTAAGTCGTCCTGTGCTTCCTGCTTCCTAAAATTTTGAAAGTGCCTGGCTTTTTCGCTCTGGTTTTCGCAACTATGACCTGAACTCAATAGTATATAGTTGGGTAAGTTGTCAAACCTTAACAGGTATTGGATCTGACTGGATCGATATCACTACCAGACCCACCAAAAATCCAACTAAAGTGGGCCACTAGATGGGCGCATTAATAGGCCATACGATGCTTTTGCATAATAGAATGCATAAGAGGGGAAATCTTAAGTGCAAGCAAACTTAGGGATAAACCTCCTAGGACCTTTCTTGCTCTCAGGGAAATGCCCAGCTTCAACCTTTCAGCAACCGACGTCCTTTGTTGGTTTTCGAGCCGATCCCATTAACTTGATGGCATTCACAAGTCTCCCTTACCAGATGAGCAGCGCTCTGGTATGAGCTTCGGTCCACCCCTTCAGCATTCTTCATATTTTTTTTTTACATTTTTTAAAAATAGTCGATTCAGGGGGTGATGCCGTATCGATTTTCTGCCGATAAGTATAAGTATCGGATTTGGGGCCGATAAGACCTGACAATATTGGTCATGATTTTCAAATTATTAGTCTAACGGATGCCGAGTCAGTTTAACAAACAGAAACGCTAACAAACAAACCATGCTCCTTTTAGCCTTACTCTGCCTCCCATCCATACTTCCTCTCCTGGCCCTCCCCTTGCCGGAAAATACCACCTCCGGCAACCTTACAGGCATGTGGAAGGACCTCCGGCGATTCGAGCATGTGCCACCTGGCAGCAACATCGTCGGGATGTCCAAAATCAAGCTCTACCTCCAACAATTCGGCTACTTTCCAGATGGCAACCTCAATTTCTCTGACAGCTATGACACGGATCTGGAGGCCTCGCTCCGGATGTACCAGTCCAGGCTGGGCCTGCTGGTTACCGGCGCCTTGGACAGGCCCACCCTCTGTCAGATGATCACGCCGCGCTGTGGGGTCCACGATGATGTTCATAACGTGTCGAACCTGACGATGCAGCGGTACGTCTACTTTCCAGGCAGGCCCAGGTGGCCACTGGGGTGGACCCAGTTGGCCTACTGGATCTCTCCATCCGCCATCCCAGACTACCTGACACTCGCTGATATCCAGCGGCTCCTGGCACGGGCTTTTGACAAGTGGTCTGCGGTTATCCCGATGAACTTCACGGAGACAAGGTGCCCGGAGGAAGCGGACATCCGGATCGGGTTCTATGGTGGGAACCATGGAGACGGCCAGCCGTTCGATGGGGTTCTAGGTGTCCTGGCCCATGCCTTCGCACCAACCAATGGCAGGCTCCACCTGGACAGCGCCGAGATATGGGCCATCGATTTCGGGGCACAGAAGTCAAGGGTGGCCGTCGATCTGGAGTCGATTGTGCTGCACGAGATCGGGCACCTGTTGGGCCTGGGTCATTCTTCTGTTAGGGAGGCCGTTATGTACCCGAGCCTAAAGCCCAGAACCAAAAAGATGGATCTGACCCTTGACGATGTCCAGGGCGTGCAGTCTCTCTACGGGTCAAACCCTAATTTCGACCTTGCATCCATCCAGGTCGTTGACCAGCAGGTCGACTCCGGTGGTGCTGCCAACACTGTGTTTTTTTTACCATTTCATTTTTTTTTAATCATTTTTTTTGTGTTCACATAAAATGCAGCGCAACTGCATAATGCATAAAAAAAATGCCCTTTTTAAATACGATGTAAATCAAACTTATAATAGAATTTTTATTTATTTATGGGCAACATTTTACCTCTAATTCCATATATAGGTTATATGTTTCTGAAATTCCAGATATGGACCAAAATTTTCTGAAAACTAGAGCCTGCATTTATTATTGTTCTTTAACTCAAATTAAATTATAAATCAAATTATAACAGTGTGACCTTGTCGTTAAAAGTTTGCACTGTTTACTTTTTTTTTTATGAGGATAAATAAGTACATTTCAGTTTTAAAGGCACGATACAATAAACCAAAAAAAATCTGTCCATATTTTGAATTTTAGAAACATGTTGCCTATATTTAGAATTAGATGCCAAAAGTTGGACCCTAAATGAAAATTTTCCTTTATAATACGATATACCATGAATCCATGATCAAAAGATGGAGATTAGGAATTTGTTTTTTAGAAAATTTCATATAAGGAATTATCTTTTAAAAGAACTCTAATAACAGGCTGAAGTTTTCTAAAATTTCTAATACGGCCCCGTGGTTTCATCTGAACTGTCAGGGAGCTGAAGTTTGCTTCAGTTCAGGAAGAAGCTAAAATTGATAATTAAGTTCTCTCTCTCTCTCTCTTTTTTTTTAAGAGGGATAATTAAGTTCTCGTCTTACCATGGTGTCATAGAAGGACATATTTGCTCCTAATGCCAAGGTTTTTCATAGTTGGGAGTCTAATACATATTTTCCGACACCGGCGAAAAATCCCGGAGATTTTCCATTAATGCCAACCAAGTTCGACAAAAGTTTTACGGCAAAGGACCACCTTAATAGTCATGAACGTTTAATTTTTTGTAAGCATTTAGTATTTAATGTTCTAAGGGTAGTTTGATCATTTTACATGGCTTAACTTCCGAAAGGATGATTTTTTTTTGTTAATTTAGAGGAAATGATGAGGACTATATTGGGATTGTGAGAAAGGGGGTAATTGACATGGAATAATGAATAAAAGGATGACTTGTTTATGGAATTTTCATTTTTTCCCATCTTGATTGTGATTCTCTTAGGCCAAGTTTGGATGTAATAAAGATGTAGGAAAAATGAAGGTAGGAAGAAAAAATAAAATTTCATTTTTTTTTTTCATCGATTTTTGTTAGGCCAAGTTTGGATGTAATAAAGAGGTAGGAAAACGGAAGGTAGGAAGAAAAAATATATAGATTTTTTGGCCGTTCATACTTAGAGAGAATTTTTCTAAAAAGTACACTTTTTTATAAGAAACATTTATCCACCTGAGGGATGGAAGTATGTTTTCTACCAATGGAAAATTACATTTGGGGTTCTCTGTCTCTCATCTTTACATTTCTCCACCGGTCAGAGTGATGGCAGAATTCGAGGTCGACAAGCAGGGCGTCGGGATCACAGCCTTCCACATGAGATGGACAACACATTCTCCTCATCGGTCACCGGATTCAACGATGGATCCAGGCCATGAAGGTCACCATTGGTAGCATCAGCTCCAGCAAGCATTGCCATTGCGACCGAAACTCTAGCTCACCGCTCGGGTAATCATTGACCCAAGTTGCCGCAGGATCCGCCGGAGATGACGTTTTCTCGTCAGCGGAGGGACGGGAGAATGATCCCAAAGAAGTGAAAGGAAGGCATTGTTCGTCCGATCGGGCAGGGAAGTGGGTGACGGGAAAGAGGGGAGAGCGCGGGAAGGGCGAGGGGAGGACGCAACAGAGGTGAGGAGGGGAATGCATCGGCAGCATCTTTCGGGTGGGTTGACGGCATGCCGAAGAGAGCGGTGGTTCCACCACCACCACCCCCTCCTCCTTTCTCTCAATGTTTTAAGATTCTTTCATTTTATTTTTCTCATGCCATATAAACAAGTGATTTTTTTTTTATTTAAAAAAAATTATCATATCAAAACTTTTCATAGGCAATTTTTTTTTTTTTACTATGAGAAATTTTCTTACTTCCCTTACCTTTTAAATGTGTGGTTTAAAAACTTTGTTTTTAAGGGTAGGAAACGAAATTTCTTGTCTGGACATTCTGAAGTAAGGAAGATATTTTGTTGGTGCCAACTAGGGGTGTCAATGGGTCTAGGTTTACCTAGACCTGACCCAGACCAAAGCCTATAGAGGTATGGTGACAAATAAGAAGACCAGATTAAGAGCTGGGTCCGGACCCGAACGTTTGATTAATACATGACCTACCTGGGTATAGTTAATTTGAGAAATATTATACCAGACTCGAGGACCCACAATTTTTCAATGTAAAAATAATAAAAAATATTATTTTACCGAGTATGGTTTGGGTATGGTTTCTTTTATAGTAGACCCGATTAGACTTGGGTTTAGACCTGATACCATACCCAAAAATCTGGTCCAAGTCTGGTTCCACCTGGGTCTGAACCAAACCCGACCCTTTGACACCCCTAGTTCCAACTAGAAGAGAAGGGGTGTAATGGTCTGGCCATTGGATTTCAGAGATATTTTCTTGATCCTATTTTGCAAAGGTTTTTAAATTTATTAGAAATGGCATCATTTCTCAAGCAATGAATTGATTCTTTCACCACAAATAATGGTAGATGCATGCTGAAGAATAAGATACGAAGGATCTAGAATGAGTGCAAGGATACAAAAGGAGATCCAAAAGGTAGGAGATGAGATTTAGAATGAGTACAAGAGTGCAAGATAACTTAAGGAGATCCAAAAAGGGAAGAAGCATATGTGGTTAATTGGTGTTGCTAAATGCAGCCCTATTTTGGTCATGAAGTTTTTTAATGGCTGACATCATGCATGAGGGTTAACATGATGTCAACCGACCTAGGGTTATCAATGGGCCCCACCTGGCCCCACCTGGGTTCAAGTGAACCAAGTAAGATATTTTTCTGACCTGGCCAAGGAATATATATATATATATATAAGAACTAAAATTTTGGGTATTTTCAATACTTTTTTTAGCAAATTCAACCATGTGGATGGGCTTGGCATGATGAATTTGATAGGAATTACTTTTGATGAAAAATTGTGAATTTTGAATGCTTGAATATTTATAAAAATTATTAGTCATTGATTTTAAAGCTTTAAAAAAACTCATTTATGCATCAAAATTGGATGATTCAATAGCTGGTTCTTATAAAACCAAGCATGTAAATCACATCCGTACAATTAGATTCAAAAGAAAAGAATAAAAAATCCATGAAAATCGTAGTTTACAAATTAGTTATCATATTCTAGTGACTATATATATGAGTAAATATTAGCTACTATTGAAAGTAAGAAACTAATAAAAAATCACTCTTTTCTTCAAAAAAAATTAATTTTTTTGTAGATCAAATGTTACTTATCTACACGGTTTGTTTACTAGGAAACTTGTTTTGAATCATGTGATTATGACAAATAACAAGGTTTTTAAAGGGGTCAAAAAATCGACGGTCCACAATGTGTCAAAATTTTATAACTAAAAAGATCACATTTTTACATCAGAAAAGAATGAGTGATCCTTAGCAAACAAACCACACTGAACACATTTGGATTGAGTGGATACAACTTGCACCTATGATTTCTAACTTATTAGTTCCTTACCTTCAATAGTAGCAAATATTTTTCCTATATATGTGTAAAGTGGTAGCTGCCTACCACCTTTTTAGACTTCTACCGGCTTACCACCATTGAATGTGTGTTTCTGGGTTATTTTTTAAAAATCTGACCAACAGATGTGTTCCGCATGGTCGATTTGCTAGGAAATAACACTTAGATCATGTTTTCAATAAAAAAAAAATATTTTTTTAAGCATTGAATATTTATAAAAATTGTAGACCATCGATCTTTAAATATTGTAAAAACCTACCTATGTATTGGAATCAGACAATCCAAGAGTCTATTTCTATAAAATAAAGTATGTAGATCACATATGTAGGGTCAGATTAAAAAAAAAGGAAAAAAATGCTTCAAATCCTGGTAGGCTAGAAACAGGTATATATATATATATATATATATATATATATATATATATATATATATATATATATATATATATATATATATATATATATATATATATATATATATATATATATATATATATATATATATATATATATATATATATATATATATCATACCTTCTTTTTTTGTTATGTCACCATTAGAACACAAAAAAACATACTTTTAGGTGGTTTATGTTAGATCTGAACCATTATATGTCTATTATTGTTTATTAAATAGAAAACATGTATTTGATTAAGCATCTTTATGATCAGATGCATATTTTAAGGATATAAAAAAATCAATAGTTGATAATGTACTAAAAAATGATAATAAAATAATCATATTTTTACATTGGATTAATAATTGGCACTATTGAAGGCATGAAACTATAGAGTATAAATCACTGTCTTTTCATTCTTTTAAGATTTTTTTTAGATCAAACCTTATGGATGTGACCTATAAGGTTTGTTTATCAGAAAATATGTTTTGAATCACGTGATTGTGACATGTAAGCAGGTTTTCAAAGGCTAAAAAAATCAATGACCCACAATGCACTAAAATTTCACTACTCAAAAGATGATATTTTTACATCAAAAGAATACTATTCAAGGTTTGATCCTTAGCAAAGAAACCATGTTGAACACATCTATATAGTCAGATTGAGTTGATAAAGCCCGAACCTATGATTTTCAGCTCAATAGTTCCATGCCTTCAATGGCACCAAAACATTAACCCTTTTACATCAAATCAATTATAAACAAAGCTTGTTTCTTAATCATTTTTTGGTTTACAAGGATTGCATAAACCTGGTCCCAGTTCATACTCTAAAAAAGTATTTTTTTGATATTTTTGTCATTGAAATTTGTAGGTTTTAGTTAGAATTCAGGTGCGAGTTTAGCATGAAATTTTGTAAACCATACCCAGCTTCTTAGGCTAATTGGACTATACAAGTCCAAATCGAACCCTTAATCAGACATCCTTATTTATTACCAAACTCAGATCTTCAGTTCCGATACAGGCCGATATTGGGTCATACCCAACCCATTGACGCTCCTTGGACTGCTTCTTGGACCATGGAACTGCTATCGGGGCATGTCCAGGACAACATATCCACCAATCTGATCACGCTTTGTTATGGATGCATGCTTCTCATCTGCATCAAAAGACACTGTATGCTGTCCTCGAAGAACTGAAACTTTTGATACTTTGTATAGTTACAGGTATAGCTTCAAAATTTCAGGTATGGGTGAAACTATGGACACCCCGAATGCGGACACACAAAATTAAGCAAAAGCAAACTAAAATACAATTGACCTACATGGAGACAAAAACAAAGAACGTGAAATGAATAGAGAAAAGTATAAAAAAATAGTTAGGGTGGTAGGCTCAATGCCCAAGCAGATTGTAGGCCTCACTTGTTGAAATGCTGTTTGGAGAAGATCAAGCTGCACTGACAAGTTACAAGCTTCCAATGAAGTTCCGTACGGCAGACATTTCCGGGTAGGGTACCTGCCCCATCAAGGTACACTCGAATCTGTCCAAATAACAAATTGATGGGTTTGGGTTTTGTCATATCACGAAAATGGAATCTCAAATTTGGATATGCATAATTTCAAAATTTTACTTTTACTAAAAATACAGATAAAACACTTGGGTCGGGGCATGTACCCAGTAAAAATGCCGGATCGGATCGGGTACCTAACAAAAATCATAACCCAAAACCTGGCTCACATACTGCTCAGGTCGGGTTCGGTTAGACTCGAACATTACTCGGTTGGTACTTTTTATGCTTATACCTGGAAATTTTGGTTAGGGTCGGATCGAATACCTAATACAAACCCGACCCATTGACAACTCTACTATTTAATGCATCAATTAGAAAAGAGTTGGCTACCTATGCCACAATGAGGGATGCATTATTTAAGGCTCCATGTCCACTGGTCCCAACACGATTCGTGGGTCGGCACACCACATGACACATCATGTACCGAACAGACAATAATTATTTTATCATTTTTATAGTTTTTTAATAATGCATTCAATTTTTTTTTGAAAAATGTATGTACTATCCTCTAAAAATGGCCCATTCTCACAAAAAATCACAAATAAGCCAAAATTCTATGCATGTCCAAAATCATTGATTCTCTACTTATTTAAGACCATTTTATTTCTTGTAACACATTTGTGCAAACCTCCTGACATTGAAACAAATTAATATATTACAAACTTCTTGACGTTCACACACATATGCTGTGAACCTCCTCACATTCTGTACAAATTTGTATCAGCTTCATGTTCATTTGTGGCTCAAGATAACCAAATTATAGGATATTGTTGATTATTTCACAAGTTCCACTGCACAAGAGAATTGCTCTCCTGACCTCCATAATGGGCTTTGCAATGAGAATTTGATTTATGCTTGGATTCAGGGAATTTAGTGTAATTGTAATCCAATTTCACCAATACTGTTGCAACTTTTCGGTGATAAAGAGGAATTTTGTGGAACTTGTTCCAATTCCACTGAATTACTTGAATCCAAACAGAAGAGCAGTCTTGTCTGGCAGGAGCAGCTAGTGCACCTCATCTTGTGTTGGGACGTTGCATGTTCAAAACCCAATGGTATAGTTGTATAACTGGTAGGGGTCTGCCTAACCCCAGCTTGCCTTTCAAAAAAAAAAAGCAGAAGAGCAGTGTATTTGTAGATTATGGAGAAGAGCAACATTATGAATACTTGGGTTTGGTTTTAACTGGAAATTTAAATTGTAAAGAGACGGTGGAATTTTAACAGACGTGTGACATTCTTGTTGAGATGTTGCCAACGTGGTGGAACTGGATAGGATAGTTGTTTCCTGTCAATTCCCTGATGGGGATGTGTTTGGCTTAATGGAATTGGGAGGACGAGTTTAGTAGTACCCAATTTTACATTCTGGAGACAAATAATGGAGTGTTTCTATTAGCAGAGTTGTGTATCGCAACTCCCCAGCCAATTGAACCAAGTCAGGCACCTGGATTGGTAGAACTGTGATACCGGATATCAAACTCAGCCCAGGTCCTGGATTTCCACTTCTTCAGGGTTTGAACTTTGAAAAGTGAGATTGATTTTTCCATAGGAAAATGACAACTTTTTACTCTGATTAGAAAGTTTTTTCCATCTTTCCTATTAAACCATTTCCATGGCGGCTCTTTGGTTATAGCTGAGAATTGTTTCATGAGGAGAGCAGTAGCATAAAATTTCTCAGGATAAGTTTTTCTCTCCTATGACAATTATGGGTCCTTATGGATTTTGCCAAAAATTTTCCAACTTTGGAAAAAGTGGCATAGTTTCTTAGGTAAGAAAGTACTTCAGTTATGCAAACGTGGTCTTAAGGCTCGTTTGTTTCATTTCAATAGAAAAAAGGCTTTTCATGGGAATGAACAATGATTTCTAAAAATCTTACCAGCTCAGCCTACTTATGAAAATTCTTCTATTAGGAGGGTGGGGGAAGTACCAAAGGATTTGCACATGAAAAGTGATAGGTGGTGGAAAAAACTGAGGTCTATTTATGTCAGCATGGCACTTTCCTACTCTGATGACTTTTGATGTTTGTTCACTTATGATGGGAAAGGAAGGAAAAGAGATGCCAGATCAGCAAATTCCCATAAAAATTACATAAAACAAACAGGCCTTTAGTGAATCAAGTTGAGGGATGATAACCACGTGAAATTCAATTTCTTAACTCTTAATTAGCAATATCAATTGCTCACTTGGACCAACTTCAACATTCCTTAGAGAATCTCAATCTGAGCTCTAAAACAAAGTGGCCGTTAATGAAACTGAATTAGCATAACGAATCTGGTTAACTTTGGTAAAACCTATGAGAAATCCCCTGCCAACCAAGGAGTACACCCAGCTTTGATCTTACGGCGAGGGACGCCCCCATGGATTACATACTTGGCTACCCCACACTCAACAGGGGACATTTGAAGTCGACTGGGATGCACCAAGATCCCCATCAGCTCATATGGAATGAAATGTGATCAAGCGCACGAAGTCCAAATTATCATCTATTTCCATCACATGTACCATACAAAAACATCATGAGTAAAAATTCCTCTAATTTTTCTTTTATGATAAAAAACATATGGGCCCGATCCAGGACAAAATTTTGCAATTTTTGGCTGTTCTGGATCTAACCTCGATCCTAATCCCCATGTATTTAGCTGTTCCTAATCCAAACCATTTACATCCCTAATTCCAAAGTGGGGTTCGAAGCCCACGTGAACCGGCCCCTTCTTGGACATTATCACCCACTAGGAACACACACTCCGAGCCCTAAGATTCGGCTTACTAGTTTCTTTCCATCCCCTATCAAAAGCCCAATCATGATCTTAAATTAGATAAGGTCAAGATACAAAAAGAAGTGGCTGTAATCTCTTGAGCACTCACAATTTACTTCCATGTTAGAAAAGTCAAAAGCCAAATTCGTCATCTTTTGGTATTATGACATTGACCAACAAGAGAATCTGTTTTGTGGTATAATACATATATAAATGGGGTGATGACATGCCCTCCTATAAGGCACAAAGCACGTGCATAGACACCTACCAACCATAGACCAACAAACCCACTACTAAGCCCCCCTCCCCCGCCCGACGCTTCTTTTCCTCGGATGGTACACAACCACAAATTTACAAAGATCACCCCACCCCAACTTCAACTTCAACTTCAACTTCAAGAAGATGGCAAAAAAAAAAAACCTGTTCTGCCTGCACTTCACATGAACAGGTACCTCACTTGACAACACAGACACAAGGACTTTTTCGTACTTACCACACATCAGGAGGGTAAGTTTTGTGACCAAGATGACCACAGTTTGGGTGACGAAAATGGGTAACCCCATCAACCAAAGAAAAGATCAGACGGATCTGGAAATCCCTTGTGGGGCCCATGTAAGATATCAGTAAACCACCCACCAGTGCTCGGGTGCCGTCCATCGCTTGGATAAAAGGGCATAACTCCCCTGACAACGCGTACCCCGGACCTGATCCGAGCACGTACTACCCCGGACATGCACGGATGAAACTGGTAAAGCAGCAGCAACTATTTAAACTTTAAAGTACCACAACAGGTCACTACTCCCAATGGTGCTTTAAATGCAGTAGGGCTAGCTGCGAGATTCAATGCAAACCCACTCTTCCAATCCCTCAAAACTATTCCCCATTATCTTCACCATCACAAAATTATTCCTTTTATAGGATCAAGAACAGCGGCAAAAACAATAATAGGGTTCTAGAAGGAGTGGATTTACACAAACACTTAAAACCACAGACGACTCGAATCACCAACTTGGCAACTTCTATCATAGTTGCAAGCTTTAGTGGGCAGATGATGGTGGTCAGTTTCATAGATAAATAAATGGGAACATTCGTATTCATTAAGCACTGAATTTTTTTCTCTCAGAAAAAAAAAAAAAGACTCAATGTGATTTTCATAATTTATGACACGACTCCCATCTACCACATGTTTAAGAACCAACCTCAGCAATCATCATCACCGTGTCAAAAACCTAGCATTGTTCAGTAAATTTGAAGCAACAATATGATAACAAGAACGACAATGATAAGGACAACTATATTAACAGACACCACCCTCTGCACTGAAGACCCTACTCATATCAAATCAACATCACAATCAATATCCCCCATGGATGTTTAGGAATATTAGATGGCAGCAAATATAAAAAAGGAGATAATTATAGTAAAAATAAACATACTGACGAAAAGGTTGATGATTATAGTAGCTACAATCTTCGGCATGTTAGAGACCTAACCGATGCCATCATCATCATCATCATCACCAAAGTAGTCTCTAATATAGAACATCACCCCATACATGACCATATAGGAAAAAAAACTGTACATGGGTGTCACCGAGATTACAAAGTCTGGGCTCTATAGACAAAGGTATCACCGATATATATTCACACAAAAGAAGTTGACACATAAAACACATAAAAACTAGCATACTGTCTTCAACACATAACATCTTTGAGCAGTTTATACCTACGATTGGCTGGCCTTGAAGACGAAGCACCGCCTGCATTCTTGCCTTTGTCATGGCTCTCCAAGCCATCCTTGTGCTTCTTGCTGCTAGAATTCTCATGGCGGCTCAGGCTTCCTCCCTCTTTCTTGTCCAACTTTGTCCAGCAAACCATGCGGTTGCCTCCTCTCACCTCCGACTGGCACCAGTCGCACACTCCAGACGTCCCTAGTTTATTGCAGTAGTTACTACAGTACCTGAAAAACCATAATTTCTCAGCAGATTCTGACCAAACAGAAGATAGTAAAAATAATGATAAAATAACTGCAACAAAGAGATTGATTATGTTAGCAACTACCTTAACTGGGGCACTATTAACAAACATAACAACCAAGATGGTGATGATGATGATGATCATGAGATGAGTTGGTGATGACAATGACAAGAAGATACTGTACTGATAATTAGAAAAACAGGTCATAATCATGATGAATAGAAATATTGGGTCATGATTAATAATCAAAGACCTACCAACCCTCTCAGCTCAAGTCCAAGCCAAGATATGCAATGAAATTTGACAAAATCAGAATCTAAACGGGGTTACTCACCCCTTCGCCTAGAAGGAACCACAGAAGTGTCTCCAGTGCATTACTGTTTTCTAAACCAACAATTCTTCTTGATGTCTATTCCTAATTCTAGACCTTAAAATGTTGGTGGTGATCAAGATGATGAAGTGGTGGATGGTGATTGAGATCATACGAGTGCTGGTACCGAGAGCAGCAGCTGGTGCAACGAAAGAGCTCGTTGGGGAAACCAACATCCCCGCACATGCAGCAGACTGAGGAAAGGTCATGTTCTCCCATGGCCTCCTGAGAACAGGTGCAGAAGAGCAGCATAAGCAGAACTGCAAAGAAAAAAGAAAGGAATGAGAAGGCCCAAAAGAGGGAACAGAAGAAAGGTAAAAATACGTGCGGCTATTTGGGGTGTCTACCAAAGTCAGAGAGCAGTCATCATCAGTAGGAAGACAGAGAGAGCATGCATCACTGTGTGGTGTTTTACAGTCTTTGGTGGGATGAGAGGGACTGCAACCCACTACGACCTGCCGCCCCACATCTATATGTGTGCGTGCGCGTGTGTTGGTGTGGCAGATACAGGAGCAAAAATTGTAAAGGGGGAAGCAAAAGGGTACACATTGGTACTGTGGATGGCATACGATTTAATGTACAAGAATAGGCGAAGCACATGGAAAAAATTGGACCGCACAACCCTATCATGTGTCTAAAGTAATACCAACCAATACTTCTGGTCAAAAAAGCAGAGCAAAATTAAGAAATAAGGAGGAAAATAGTACCTCGAAACATTGCAAAGGATGGTCCTGGATACTTGGACTTGGTAAATTACGAGAATACCTACATAACAGCAAGGTTATAGTGAGAGCATTGAAAATTGAAGAATACTTTAGACATTTTGAGAATCCAAGGCTCGAAATCCAAAATACCATCATTTTATAAGAAGCTTTTTCCTGACTCTGGATAAACTCGAACTGTGGAATGACAGAATGACCCCTTCCAGTGAGGTTTAATTCCATCATCATTTTTTTAATGTATCACCACTTCTACTGCTTTTTCTCGAAAGTAAAACACCAAGTCGAATACATCTTTGAGCCCCGCCCCTAGCTTATGCAGTGAAAACGGGGCTTTCTCCTGCCCTTCTCTTCCCTCCACTATAATGCCAGTAATATCTATCATGATTTATGACTGTTGTGCGTTTGCAAAACACAGATGGGAACATTGAATATTATTGTCATCGTCTATAGAAGGAACCATTTTGTCAAGAAGCTATGTTGTCTTTGACAGTTTAACCAAGAGCATCCCTAGTTTTGCGGAGAAGAACAGTAATAAGTTGCCAACACAGAAACCAGAAAATCAAGCTCCCATCATTTGATGCTGCCAGTTGTAGATATTTGAGGTATATTGGAATTGGAATCAATAGAAAAGGTGCAGGAGTTTTGGGCAATACGTTGATAACTTTTAACTAGGGCAGCAAATAGCACTCACCAGGCTGATTCTTCAAAGTGATCATTGGTTCATGATGCCCTTTCTCACTTTTTGCAAAACTACCTTTAGTTTCAAGCTTCTGACTCAAACAAAGCCACTCCCAATCTCCCCACCGCCTCGCCTAATCTTCAAAACTAAGAGATTGGTCATTTGAAAAACCACCCATCATTTCCAACGTTCGTAACATCAACATCCCTAGTTTCTCAAAATTAGGAGAATAGAATCTGCAAAACCGCCTTCAATCCCAAGATTCTTTGTCCACAAAGCCATCATCCCCAGTTTTGGGAAGAATTTTATAACCCACGTCCAATTTCAAAGATTCTTATATACCACGGTCCCACTTAAGGAGGTACCCTTCCAATAAAGCCTTGGTCTTTTTTAAATGCCAAAACTCTTTTGCAAGATTGACTCTTTAATCCATCCCCCACCGCCTCTCTTAATGCTCACAATTATTAAAATGGAATTCAGGGATCTTTCTGCACCTTAAAGCGAGAAACAAGTCATTTCAATACTCCCCTACAAAAGAAAAAGGTCCTCCCTTTTTTTCAACAGGGGTAATCAGAAAAAACTTTTTATTGTAACCCCCACTTTTCTGCTCCTCAAAATAAGGCCATTTAGTAAAGCTCTCGTGGTTATCCATGTGTCCACGAGCCTAGCATACTTCTCTTGACAAATTTTTTTTTCAAACAGTTTTAAAAATAAAAAAGATGTGACAAGGAACCATACTAACACACATTGCATGTCAGCCTGCGGTTTGACACCCACTAAACCTTACATATTCTTTACCTCAAAAAGATTGTCCTTGAAAAGGAAGTGAACAGTTCAACACTATGTTTTGAAAGCTCACCAATCTGTGGTCGGAAATCCAGGAACTTCACAAAAAAACTGGCTCCCGCGCGCCTCTCACAAGTGCCAAAACTGCCCTCTGTTTGAAAGTGGCCTTTCATATCCATGCCCACCGCCGTCACCTTCAAACCTAACATGGGAGAATTGCCAATTACTTGAAGTTGTATTCTCAAATGGAGAAGAGAACAATGTTTCTAATGTCATCAGTATCGGTGCGTATCGGCCTGCATCGTATCATATCGTCAGAAAATCGATACACTTCAACCTGAATCGGTTACTTTTTAATAAATATTTAAAATACTAAAATTTAATTTTTGTAATATTATTTTAATAGTTGTAACACGTGTCATATAATGATTGACACGTAATACTTATTCATTATTTTTGACCGATACAGAAAGATTCAGTTGAGTGTCGGTATCAGCAGATACAGCTGAATCGGTGGCCAAACGATTCAGGCCGATACCGATACTGACAACATACAAACTTGAACCCCTTGAAGCCTTCCCGTCAATCATCAACTATGAAAAAGCCTTTCTTGACTATCACGTCGCCAGTTGCCAGAAAGAAGGAAATAGCTCGGTGATATTGTAAACCTTAAAGTATGTTCATGGTTCTATGTATTTATCATCTGCACCGTATGCATGTAAACATACAGCTTCTAACGCGCGCACACACTTAGATACGTAAAGAGCAGTGGAGAACTGGAGAGTGGAGTCTAGAATACAAACTAAATACTTATTGTTGGGTTCCCCATACAGGAACATCATTACCGATACAATATTGAAGAGGGATCGGTTATCCAACCGATCCCATTAAGAATGCTCTCTTCTACCAAGAGCATCATGGGCAGCTCGAGGTGAAGGGGAAGAGACACCAGGGAGGTGAAGGGTTAACTCACCGGCCTATAAAGTGGCCTGCGTCCATGTGTGCCAGGGTTGCTCGGCTGAGTTTAACCACTTCACCGCACTCCACTTGCTGCTGCCAGGGACTCTCTGCGATTGCCTGAGGAGCTCCACCGTTCACTGAGGCTTCATCCCGAATCCTCCACTGGTCCGGCGAACTCCATTGCTGGAGTGAAGACTGAGCGCTGAAGCTTCACGGCTCTTTGATCGTCCATGGCATCTCAAGGTACACGCCCTCTTTTTCCCTCTGCTGGTTTTGTGTTACAAGATTCTTATTGCGCCAACAATGGGTTATGGGCCCACTTTGTCTGGAGAAGCAACTGCTTCTGAATCCTGTAACCACCAGCTCCCACTGCGTGCCTTTGTCTGCCTGCGTGTGTCTGTCCCTGTGACAGAACCGAGACTGTTAAGTCTCTGTTTTCTGTGATTTGTTTATGCAAGCATGATTCTATGTACAGAATGCAAGCATGTGTAGTAAATATATGATGACAGCATGTTTAGACGTATTCTGTTAAGGTTTTCATGCTCGCCGGAAATTTTTTTTTTTTGATCACCGGAAGTTGCAGCGGTCGATTTTTCCGGCCACCCTAAAATGCATGTTTTAAAAACAAATTTCTTCATGTTTTCGTTTTCTGTATGCTATAAACATGCTGCTATGATGTTATTGTTTGATTTTGGGCAAAAGCCCCAATTTTTCCCGAAAACCCTAATTCGAAAAATTTGGGGATTTCTTGTTTACGATAAATTGAATGTTTTTTTGGGTGTTAGATAGTTGTAATCATGCGTTTAAAACCATGAACTATCGTTTAAAGCTTTCAATTTGACCATGGAACCCTAATTTTCGAAAATCCCCAAATCGGAAAAAATTCCCAAAGAAGACCTCCGACTGAAATTATTTAATGCCGCAACGTTTTCTTTTAATTTTTGCTAAAAGGGGCTTGCGAAAGATATTCTGTTTATTTCCAGAAAGGAGCCTCAATGTTTCTGAAAATTGCAGAACAGTGTTTTTCTGATTTTCTTTTCGGTTTTACTGTCTCGATTTCTTCTGAAACCGATACGGAACAGTTTTAAACCGATTTTTGAAATTCTTTCATCGGTTCCTGATTGCAGAATATTTGTTTTGTATTTCTGTATAAAAAAAAAATACAGTACTTCATTATTCGGTTATTGGGTTATTTCTTAAGAAAAGTTTCTGTATATCGGTTCATCAGGCTCTGAACCGGTTTTAAACTTTAAATAACCGATTCGGGAGTTTTCTGAACCGGTTTTATGGTTTCTCAGACCGGTTCCTGCAGAAATACAGTATGTTCTATCTAAATGCATGCTTATTTTTGCTGCGTATGTTTGATTTTATGCATATACATGGAAGCATGCATATTGGCATAAAGGATAATAGATAATATTTGTATGTTTATGTCACCAAAGTGACTAAATATACGTATATATATTATCAGTATAAATTATCATTCAGTTATAAGCCAATATAATATTGTACTTATTTTCATGAAACGATAAATAGCCCAAAGGTTATTTTATCGTGTTTAGAATTTAAGTAGGGTAAAATAAGGGAATGTGAATTGAGATACATGGCACATGTGTATCCAAAGATACCTTGTGTTAATGGTCTGTATTCACATGGACCTTAGTTTTACCAAGTTGGTCGATAGGCGAAGTGTTTTCGCGTATCAGAACTCTTACCAAAGTAGGATTCTGATGACCCCCCACTCGCCTGGAAATTAGCATATAAGGGGCCATTTTTGCTTATTTCTATTAAAGTTTTAGTCTCAAATAATGCGATTTTTGATACGAGTCTTTTGTCCATGCAGCTTCTAGTTCTGTGACCCTAGATGGCTCTAACTCTATCCCCATTTTAGATGGATCTAATTTTAGTGACTGGAAAGAAACTGTACTCTTCACCCTAGGGTATATGGATCTAGATCTAGCCCTCAGGAAAGATGAACCCACTGTCGTCACTGATGAGAGCCCTGCTGATCAAAAGGCTGCTTTTGATAAGTGGGAGCGCTCAAATAGGCTTAGTTTATTGCTCATGCAATCTAAGGTAGCCAAGAATATTCGTAGCGCAATACCACCCTGCAGGACAGTGAAGGAATTCTTGAGTGCCGTTGAGGCACAATTTGTGAGTTCATATAAGGCTAGAGCCAGTACCCTGATGTCCAAATTAATATCAATGAAATATTATGGAGGAGGAAACATTCGCCAACATATTCTGGAAATGAGGAACATAGCGTCCCAGCTGAATGGCATGAAGGTCACCATCTCAGACTCGTTCCTAATTTTTCTGATCCTGTCGTCCCTACCCCTTGAATATGGACCTTTCAAGATTTCTTACAACACGCATAACGATGAATGGACGTTCAATGAATTAATGTCCAAGTGTGTTAAGGAAGAAGAAAGACTGAAAGACGAGAAGGTGCACAGCGCACATATGTCTTCTCATACAGACAAGATGGGACCCAGGAAGAACAATTTCAAGAGGAACGGGAAGAAGAAACCAACTGGGGACAAATCATCCCATGACAAGCAGTCCACCTCCACTTCCATGAAGTGCTTCTTCTGCAAGAAGAAGGGACATGTGAAGGCTGACTGCATCAAGTACAAGCGCTGGTTGGAGAAGAGAGGTAACATGTCATTTGTAACTCATGAATGTAATTTATTGCAAGTTCTTGAAAATAGTTGGTGGATTGATTCGGGTGCCACTATGCACATTTCCAACTGTTTACAGTTGTTCCAGAACAGAAGGGAACCAACAATGCATGAGAAGAGCGTCTACTCAGGAAACAAGATGCGTTCGCATGTGAAAGCCGTTGGAACCTGCAGGATCTATCTGGAGACAGGCGCAATTTTGGAATTACATGATGTCTTTTATATTCCATCATATAGCAGGAACCTTATTTTAATTTCAAAGTTAGACAATTTTGGATATTGTTTCAAGTTTGAAAATTCAAAATTATCTATATACAGGAATTCAATTGAAATTGGTTCAGCATTTATTTGTGATGGTTTGTATCGATTGAATGTGATGATCCAAACTAAGGAATCCCTAAATTCCGTATGCGCCTTAGTTGGAAATAAACGTAGCCGAATCAACGATAAATCTTACATGCTTTGGCATCGAAGGTTAGGTCACATCTCTGAAAAGAGAATAAAGCGTTTAGTGAATGAAGGGATTTTACAATCCCTAGATTTCACTGACAGTGACCCATGTGTTGATTGCATAAAGGCAAAGCTAACCAACACATATAAAGAAGGTGCCAAACGCAGTAGTGAGATTCTAGAGACAGTCCATACGGATGTATGTGGACCTTTTCTTCCGTGTTATACAGGCGAAAGATACTTTGTCACGTTCATAGATGACTATTCCCAGTACATGTATCTCTACTTAATCAATGAAAAATCTGATGTATTTCAGATGTTTAAGGATTTTAAGAAGGAAGTAGAGAAACAAACCGATAAAGTTATTAAGATAGTCAGATCTGATAGAGGTGGCGAGTACTATGGTAGGTTTACAGAGATGGGACAAAGGGAAGGACCATTAGCGCATTTTCTCAAAGAGAAAGGCATAGTGCCTCAATATACCATGCCTGGTAGTGCCTACCAGAATGGTGTAGCTGAAAGGAGAAACCGCACGCTTAAAGAAATGGTCAGAGCAATGTTGAATTATTCAACACTTCCCATAAAGTTGTGGGGTGAAGCCCTTAGGACTGCAGTGCATATTTTGAACAAGGTACCTACTAAGGCTGTTCCTAAAACTCCTTACGAGTTGTGGACAGGTAGGAAACCGTCACTGTCATATATGCACATATGGGGATGTCCTGCAGAGACTAAGTTATATAACCCCCACATTAAAGCCTTTGATCCAAGAACGACCAGTGGATATTTCATTGGTTACCCAGAGAGATCAAAGGGATACATATTCTATTGTCCATCTCATTCACCACAGATAGTGGAAACTGATAAGGCAAAATTCCTAGAAGATGGATCGATTGGACTATGTGCACTTCAAGACATTAGTTTTGAAGAAATGCAGGATCCAGTTTTCTTACCTGCTACAGAGAACATCGAACGATATCACGTCATTATTCCTAATGATGTCGTGATTGATCATTCGACTACAGAAGCACAAGTCCAAGCTGAACCTGTTGTGGAACATACGGAAGAACCCGAACAGGATGATCAGGTTCAACCTGAACCTGAAGTCCGACCTGTTTGGAGATCCACAAGGATTAGGAGACCTGCCATACATCCGGATTATGTGGTGTACCTACAAGAGCCTGGTGATTTTATTGATATTGATGATGATCCGTTGAGTTTTATGGAAGTTGTTGAAAGCAAACAATCCTCACACTGGATTGATGCCATGAAAGAAGAGTTAGACTCTATGGCTAAAAATCAAGTGTGAGATCTTGTCACATTACCTGAAGGAGTAAAACCCGTAGGGTGTAAATGGGTCTTTAAGACCAAGAAGGACTCCAAGGGTAACATAGAGAGACATAAAACACGATTGGTTGCTAAAGGATTTACTCAAATGGAGGGCATCGACTATTGTGAGACATTTTCTCCAGTCTTCACTAAGGAGTCGATGAGGATTATCCTTGCCCTCGTAGCTCATTTTGACTTAGAGCTACATCAGATGGACGTGAAAACAGCTTTTCTCAATGGGGACTTGGATGAAGAGATTTATATGGAACAACCTCAGGGTTTCTCTGATAATGATTGTTTGGTATGTAAGCTTAACAAGTCAATATATGGACTTAAACAGGCCTCCCGACAATGGTATATTAAGTTTTCCAAAATCATTGTGACCTTTGGATTTACAGAAAACATTGTTGATCAATGTATATACCTTAAGGAAAGTGGGAGTAAGTTCATTATATTGATGTTATATGTGGACGACATCTTACTTGCGACAAACGATATAAAGTTACTTTCAGAGACTAAGGAGTTTCTAACGTCACATTTTGATATAAAAGATATGGGTGAGGCCGCTCATGTTCTTGGTATTGAGATTCGTCGAGACCGAGCAAAAGGATATCTAGGCCTTTCCCAAAGATCCTACATCAATAAAGTACTAAAGCCATATGGGATGGAGAATTGCTCTCCTACTTCGTCACCCATATCTAAAGGGGATAAGTTGAGCCTGAAGGATTGCCCACAGAACGATCTTGACAGAGCACAAATGCATGCTTATCCATATGCATCAGTTGTTGGCAGCTTGCAGTACGCGCAGACATGTTCCAGACCTGATATTTCTTTTGCAGTAGGGGTACTTGGCAGATTTCAGACTAATCCAGGATTACTCCATTGGAAAGCTGCAAAGAAAGTTTTACGCTATTTGCAGGGGACAAAAGACTATATGTTGTCGTATCATAAGGTTGACCACCTGGAGGTCATTGGCTACTCAGATGCAGACTTGGGAGGATGTGTCGATAGTAGAAAGTCTATTACCGGGTACGTCTTCTTACTTGCTGGGGGAGCGATCTCTTGGAGGAGTGGAAAGCAGAAGACCACTGCGTCACACACCATGGAGGCAAAGTTCATCGCATTATACGAGACCACATCGTAGGCTATATGGTTGAAGAACTTCATTTCACAATTAAATGTGGTCGATTCTATTGAGAAGCCACTTAGAGTTTATTGTGATAATGAAGCTGCAGTGTCTTTTTCTAATAGCAACAGAAGCACCACGTCTTGCAGGCATATGGAATTGAAGTGCTTTGTTGTTAAAGAAAGGACAAAGAATCAGTTAGTACAGATTGTCAGTATTGGTACCAAAGAAATGATCGCTGATCCTCTTACTAAAGGGCTAGCACCGGGATTATATTCCGAACTTGTAATGAGGATGTGATTGTTAAATTTCTTTTGACATTTGTACATTAATAAAGTGATCACATTTCAGTTGTTTCAGTTTGATTCTCAATTTTTCTTGTTATTATTAATCTCATAAGGATTCAAGATTTAACTAAAGACCCACAAAATAGAATAAAGGGCCAATCTATTCATAAAAGCATATTCACATAAAGTTTTCTCTACATAAAGATTGTATCATCATGATGAGTGGGAGATTGTTGGGTTCCCCATACAGGAACATCATTACCGATACAATATTGAAGAGGGATCGGTTATCCAACCGATCCCATTAAGAATGCTCTCTTCTACCAAGAGCATCATGGGCAGCTCGAGGTGAAGGGGAAGAGACGCCAGGGAGGTGAAGGGTTAACTCACCGGCCTATAAAGTGGCCTGCGTCCATGTGTGCCAGGGTTGCTCGGCTGAGTTTAACCACTTCACCGCACTCCACTTGCTGCTGCCAGGGACTCTCTGCGACTGCCTGAGGAGCTCCACCGTTCACTGAGGCTTCATCCCGAATCCTCCACTGGTCCGGCGAACTCCATTGCTGGAGTGAAGACTGAGCGCTGAAGCTTCACGGCTCTTTGATCGTCCATGGCATCTCAAGGTACACGCCCTCTTTTTCCCTCTGCTGGTTTTGTGTTATAGGATTCTTATTGCGCCAACACTTATCAGAAAGTTGCAATGAATGATGTCTTAAAATTGCTCCAACGCATGATACTGAATAAAGAGCTGTTCCTTGATCTTGTTCATGATGAGATGTATGTATTTAAGAGACGACAAACTTAAACTTGCAAAGGTGAATAATTGCTAAGGCCCTCAAGTTTATTCATACATTTGTCTCTTCAAAAAACTTTACTCATACATTTGGGAATGGAACTAAGAATCTACTTTGAAATTGGTGAAAACGAGTTTTTCGGGACTCGTTTCTACCGAAACGGCAATCCTGCCATTTGGGCAACGCAGAGTTTGCAAAATGTGAACAGACACTAGATAAAAACTAGATGGGCACATTTTTAACATCAAAGCCCTGGTTTTTTGGCCCCCAATCGACACCACTCTCTCCCCCCTTTACTTCCCTCCAACTCTCCCAACTTTCCTCTACCCATTGTCTTATCCGGCCATTTTTAGCAACTTACCATCAGGAAATGGCTGGGCTGGTATTGTTTGGCATGGATAGTACCAACCAACCTCTTTTTTTTTTTCTTTTTTGGTAGAACATCCAGCCACCCAGCAGCAAGAAATGGCTGGCTTGATATCTTTCATGTTAGACAGTACCATGCGGCCATTTTTACGCCGGTGGGTGACAAAAAGTAGTTGGATTTTGTTTATGTCGATTTTTTCCAGCCACCCACCGGCCAGAAAATGGTCTATCTGGTACTGGCCGACATGGGAGATACCAATCCAGCCATTTCAGCTAATAGGTGCTCAAAAAATTGGCCAAAACTCTCTTTTTTTTCTTTGTATTTGCTAGCTCGTGGGGTCATTTTGTAGCCACTTGGCCGGAGTGGGTGGCCTCTGTCTATGTGTATTATACATATTATCTATGATGTTATTATATATACTCTTATTTTAAAGAAAATAAAAGTTGGATTTTGCTATCTCATTATCTCTCCACCTCTCACGTTAGACACAATAAGGATTTTTTTTATTAAAAGAGATGCTAAAATTTAGAAAGTATGCCAAATCTCAGAAAAAATATCATGCTTGCTGAAAAGGTTAATGTTGTAAGTTTTGGTAAAAATTACAAAAAAAAAGAATCCCTGAACCAGGTTAATTGACATTCAAACAGCAAAACCATGCTCTTTATAGTTGTACAAAACCAGATTACTAATCTAGGTTTTCAAAAAAAAAAAAAAGAGGGCGTCCAGTGTGTCATCCAGACGCACCCTCGCACCCTTTTACCGGCCCCTTCATGCCAACCCAAAACCAACCTCTCACCTAATCCTTTAGCTCTTATAGCAAACGACACCCACAAAACACACTGAATAGGTGGCTGCATTAGACTTCATGTGTTAAAAACCGTGAAACCACATCCTAAAAGATTGAGACCCTACGAGTTCAGCTCTTCAATTTCACCCTTCTCCTCCCTCAATACATAAATACCCATTGTCTATTCCTGAGCCTGATTCATGGCTTTCAGTCCTGAACATTGACAAAGACATCAACTAACAAATGCATGCATCTCCATAATAAAAAATGCCGTAACCTCTTCCACCTTATGCAGTATGACCGTTCCAAAAGTTTTCATTGTTACCGTGGTTTGTGCACATAAAATCAAAGTATCCATGATGGGGTTTGCTGCAGTGAAAGGGGCCTTCGCCACTACGGGTGGTCAGGGTTCCATTCTCATCATAAGTGTCAAGCCCCTAGAATTAATGAGGGCAAGCGATAAAAGTCAAGGGGTGTAACACCTCAAAATTTTAAACTTATAAAAGAATTAGAAAGAATTAGAAAATCTTTTATTTTCAAAGTTTTTGTTTTAGCAAAACAGTCAAAACCATTTTCAAAATGACAAGTCGACAAACCTTAAGCGTATTATCATAAAACTTTCATTTCACAATAGATTTGCATCTTCAAAACAATATTTAAAACCATATGCATTAAAAGATAACTTCAAATTTATACAAAATGAAATTTCTTGAAAAAATCCTTATACAAAATTTTAAACCAAAAGATGTATCCAAGATGCAAAATGCCAAAAGAAACAGTAGGATTTGATGCTGTCATCGCACCTAATCATTACCTATACCCATAAGATGGGTCAAATTCATAAAAAAACTGCGAGGTGCACAAGTATAACAGAAAAAAAACAATACTAACATATGTTTGATTTCATACATGACTAAATACATGATTTGCAAACAAGATTCTATACATGACAAGAAGTTGAAATAAATGAAATAAACATAATGACTTTGTTTCAATATTAACTGTCACGAGGGTATGCAAAGAAGAAACGTAGAAACAATCAAATTTTTTCTTGGGGTCTATTATTCTTTGTATTTTTGATAACCCGAAAAACAAGTTGAATTTGCTCTTAAGGGGACGGTTGATAACCGAGAGAGGATTCTCCAAAGGCATTCGTGGTAAGGATGCATCAAACTTTTACAGAAGTCTATGAGATCAACCACCTATGATAATTTTTTGTAGTCCCGTCCCCTAACTCCGATAACTGGGAACATCGAGTCATTTACCCAAGAGATAGTTGTTAATAACCTATCCATCAGAGTTTTTGTATCATCATATCCTCTACCTTGACAGAAACAAAAAGGTGAATGAGTGTGTCGGGTTTTATTTAACTGAAGACCCATTCTACATACTCTGGTCTTTCAAACCAGCTCGAGCATCTTGCTTGTGAAGGCGATCATCACCATTTATGTGATTTCAACAATGTACTACTTGCATGCTTCGAGATTACCACAAACCTCTCATCCAATCATCGTAGTACTAACATGTTATACATGTCTGAAAGTACTACTACGATGAGAGGGATATTGGTTTCTTAGTAGAAACTCCAACTCCAATGTTTCGTAAAAAGAAACAATGCAACTGTTTATTTTAGTTTGACATGATCTGACATTGTAAACCACTTGTATATCATTGTACAATTTGCACGATACGAGATCCCCACGAATCTTTCATCCAGCTATTATAGTATCAAACATGTGGCACATGTCTTGCGATACCGCTTACGATAAAAAGAGTTTGGGTTTCTCAGAAAAAACCTCAAACAAACACATTCTCATGCTCCCATCTGGGGATATCTGGGTCATATCAGATATTAAAATCAAAGTTAAAACATTTTCTCCTATCATGCCGCTTTGGGAAAAACTTAGTTGTAATTAGGCAACCTTCAATTATTCAAAACATGCTTTTCAAAACTACGTATTTTTAAGATGCTGGATTTTCATAAAAAAACCCTTTTCTTTAACATTTTTGTGCTCATGTGTAAATCTATGTCTTTTGTAAAAGCACAAGCATGATATAGGGTAGGATAAAATACACATTTGCGTGTCTTATGCGGTTGCATATATATATATATATATATATATATATATATATATATATATATATAAACTTGTACTTATTTCAGCATGACGGCAAAGTATAAAACAAGGCTTGATGTGCAAAACTGCACATCGAGCTAAATAGATGCATAAGCAGTGCACAAGGTACGAAACCATACCCCAACTAAATAAATCTGTAAGCAATACTTTGTGCACGTAAAAATGTGGCAGCAAAAGTAAATGACATAAAGCAATGCTCGATATGTAAAACCACATATCGAACTAAATAAATAAGTAGAAGCATGTGCACGTAAAAGTACGACGGCAAAGTAAATGACATAAAGCAATGCTTGATATGTGAAACCACATATCGAGCTAAATAAATGTGTAAGCAAAAGCCTATGCACGTAAAAACAAGACAACAAAGTAAATAAAATAAAGCAATGCTCGATATGTAAAACTACATATCGAGCTAAATAAATACGTAAGCAGAAGCCTGCGTACGTAAAAGTGCAACGACAAAATAAATGACATAAAGCAATGCTCAGTATGTGAAACCACATATCAAGCTAAATAAATGCACAAGCAAAAACCTGTGCACGTAAAAGCGCAGTGGCAAAGTAAATGACATAAAGAAAAAAAGACAAAGATCGCTAAACTGCATCTTTGAGTTAAAAGTATATATATATATTTATTTATTTATTTATTTACAAGTTTTAATATTGTCATTTCTTTGTTATTCATGCAACTTTCCCCTACCTTAGAAAATGTCAGCTTTACTGACATTTTCAAGCGTAGGTGATAAGTGGCTTGTGCCTCGAGACATGCATAAAATTTATTATGCCGACAAGGTACGCTAAAGGGTTCATTGTACTACGAAAAAAGAAGGAATCATGCTCGTGTCGTGGGAGTCGAACTCAACCTTGATTCAAGCCACTCAACTATGCCGAGTCCATAATCAGGGCATCGAGCTAGAAAATAGAGGGAACCATGCTCACACGGGCGAGTGAGCTGGCTAGGAACCTAACTGAGATGGACTCGATTGGACCCCGAACCGAGCCAAGCTTGATTCAACAAAAAGGAAAGGGTGGGGTGAGCTCGGCTACTAGGCCGAGCCCAACCCAGCATACAAGGTGGGTAGGGTGGGCTCGACTACCAGGTCAAGCCCAACCCACCCTAGCACACAAGAGGTGGGGATGGGTTCAGCCACCAGGCCGAGCCCAGCCTCCAACCCAAAAACTAAGGGGGTGGGGTGGGCTCGGCTATCAGGTCAAACCCGACCCACCCGAGAGCAAAGAGAGAGAATAGAGAGGGAGAGTTGCACCCCTCCCCTGACCTCAAAGAGCAGAGGAAAGGGGGGATGTGCCCCTCCCCTTACTTGAGAGAGCAGGGCGTGGGAAGGGGGATGGTGGCCCTCCCTGCAACTTGAGAAAACAAAGAGAGAGAACACGAAGGGGGTGGCGACCCTCCCTACAAACCAAGATAACAAAGGGAGAACAGGGAGTGGGCGACACCCCTCCCTTCGAACCGAGGAGACAGGGGAAAGAGAAGAGAGAGAGGCCCTGAAGTGGATGATTGAGGGTCACCGACAACAAGTGGCCAGAAAAAGAAAAGGGGGAGAAGAGAACAGGGTGTGGGGGAGAGAAATGAGAGAGAGAGAGAGATGGTCGGGGTTCCCCTTTTTCTACGTAAGAGGGGAACCCCTGCGCGCTTATTTATAAGCACGCGGTGGTGCTCAGGTCCGGATCTGGTTGGATCCAATCCAACTTAGATCTAATTCAATCTGGATCTGATCCAACCTAGATCCGAACTTAAATTAAATAATTTTTTTTTAACATGTTTTACAAGGGGTAAGCCCTTGCTTATCCCGGCCGACTCCCTGGGGCAAGGGGTTTACAGAAAGCTACCGTAAATTCGGCAGGCTAAGTTAGTGCGACCAGGTCTTTGATCCCGAGTCCGTCCTTCATAAAAAGAAAAGTGGTAAAAATCAAAGTAATATGGAGTACCAGCATCACACGTGCATGTCAGCGTACGTCCAGCAAACTCAGCATGTTCTTTGCCTCAAAAAGCATGTCCTTCATAAAGAAGAAAATAATGCAACATCACTGAATGGGTAGCCCATCAATGCGGGCCAGAAATCAGGGAACTTCAAAAAGACAAAGGACTGCCTCTTGAACTACATAAATGTCGAACACACCCGATGCTTTAAACTTTCTTTCATATGCATGCATCTCAACAGCAATCACCGTCAAAGATTTTATGATTTGCAGAAGATAATCATCAACCACATAAGACTTTGCTTCTACAAAAGACAAAGGCCTGCTTAACATTGTAAGGTCCCCTCTCTTCACAGCTTCAATTCAATAATCCAAGTTCACACTTTAACAGAGAAGCTCAATCCTTTAAGCCCTCAGACATCAGTGAAGCATGGGCACACAAACCCGTACATACCATTTTCCAACTATTGTAAGTACATACAAATTGTTTGATTTGACATTAACAAGTAGTGCAATAATCAAAAGCAGAATGGAAAACGAGAAGCGAAAAGCAAGCAATGTGGAAAATCAATTGAGAAGCAAGATAGGGTTTATATGTGAAGTGATGAAAAAGCAGGAAAGTGAAAAATAAAGTTTCAAGAAATACAAATCATAATTCTTAGGCTAGATGAGAGCACTGCTAAATCACTTTATTGAAGAGACAACACGAAAGCATACGTGGAACATTAAAAAAAAACAGTAATTGCAGAATGAAATTTGTGAATAGTAAGTTTACATCAAGGTTTTAAAAATTAATAAGGAAATTTTACGAGAAGCCTGCCTACACGTTAAAGTATTAAAAATTAATGTATGAAACAATTTAAATATTCCATATTATTTGTTAAGATGTCTAAAAAAATATTTTGATGGTACCTTTTATTCAACAAAATTTTATAATTTATGCAACAATGGATTCACAAATCTTAGTGCCTGTAGTCATGAATCTACAATTCCTAAATATGGAAAATCATGATTTCCGAAAGCACGAATCATAATTATGACCACTTCCTACTCATTTTAGAAGCGGGTCATTCTCAATCATACTTCAAAAAGAGGACTTTCCACTATTCTTATGTTTTTCCAATAACAATGCTTGTGTGTGTGGGAGTCAACACAAGTGTATAAACAGTAAAATAACCTTAAATTTGATGTAAAAGAGAACATGAGCAATACATTAATGGTTGCTTCAGCACGTGACCTTGCAACTTGGTGAGCATTTTTTTATTAAAATTCCATCATAATGCACTAGAATCACTCCACCATATGAGTGTCTCTGTCAATTCATTGCTTTAACCCAGCCTTTTGTAGTTTATGCTTAAAGATACCACAGACTAACAGATTTTAAAGGAGAATGAGCCTTTTTCCCTATTTCTTGCCAGGATTTGCAATTACTCCAAGAGTAACCCAAATAAGAATTCTTTCATAAGCTAAACCAACATAACAATGAAAAGAAAAAGAAACTGCAGACAGAAATCATAACTGAATAGTTTTCTTGAAAAAGAATCTCGTTACATGTCCGGGAAACAAAAAGTTATTCTAAGGTAATCACCTTAGTTGTCATAGGCACTAGGCGGAGCCTAAGCTATGAGTCCCCTAAAAAGCCTAGGCGGTACCTCAAATAAAAAACAAAAAAAAAAAACAAAAAAACATACAAATTTGTAGACAAACTACTAAAATTAATAACAAACATAAATACAACATAAAATCAATCAACAATAAGCAATAGCAGAATAAAATATTTATATTAAATAATACTCAATACATTGAATAAGCAAAGCAAACAACCATCAATAAATGCAAAATAATTTAAAAATAATCTAAATTCTTAAAAGAAAGTGCTTTACTCGAGAAGATCATTCACATAATTTTTTTAGCAGAAATCCATAGAGACTGGACTCCTTTTCCTAGCTTGTAACTTGTATAGCCATCTAGGAATCAATTAAAATTTTATAAACGGTAGAAAACCACTCCTAAAACAATGCTTGGACTAAATTATTTGATTAACGGTAGAAAAAAACAAGGAGAACAACGAAATACAGAAAGCACAGTAAATCGCTATTGACGATAAAAAGAAAACACAATAAATAGCTATAAGAATATCACTCAAGAGAAAGAGTTATGTGGTTCAACATATTGCCTACATCCACGATAGGAAATGAGCTCTATCTTTTTCTCATTATGTTAATGGACCAGTACAACAACCAATATATATGGATCTTCTTGACAAATATGGTTCTTATCAGAAATCAATAAAGTACCAAAACGATAAGAACAAAAATCTAAGAGGAGCAGCTTTAGGCGATAATGAAGGGATCCATATCAAGGTTGTTATGGAAAGAGTCCTCCGATCTTCGATAGTCTCTATCCTCTTCAACACTCCCCCTCAAGTTGAGGAGAGTAAATGTCGAGCGATCCCAACTTGCCGAGAATATCCACCAACTTATCTTTGGTAACAGCCTTTGTAAATATATCTTCCAATTGATCATGGCTTCTAACATATAGAGTGACGATTTCTCCATTCTGAACTTTGTCTCGAACATAATGGCAATCGATCTCGATGTGCTTTGTCTGTTCGTGAAAAACCGGGTTAACATCGATGTGAATAGCTGCTTGATTATCACAGAAGAGCTTCAGGCTTTTCTAGAATAAAACCTAATTCACTTAATAAAGCTTTTACTCAAATGAATTCATAAGTAGCAACAGTCATAGCTCTATATTCAGCCTCTGCGCCTGATCTGGATATCACATTTTGTTTTTTGCTTTTCCATGAGACTAAATTGCCTCCAACTTTAATGCAAAAACCGATGGTAGATTTCATGTCTGAAGCACTTCCTGCCCAATCAACATCATTGTACCCTTCTATTTTAAGATGATCATTATATTTCATCAACAATCCTCGACCTGGAGAATTTTTTAGATATCTTAATATGTGATTTACAACATTCAGATGAGATTGTCGTGGAGCATGCATGTACTTGCTGACTTCACTGACCACATATGTGATATCGAGCCTAGTAACAGTTAAATAGATCAATTTGCCCACTATCCGTTGATACTGCTTTATATTGCTTAGCAGTTCATCACTGGCTAAATTCAGCCTATGGTTCACTTCAATAGGTGTTTCAAGCGGCTTTGCACCAAGCTTCCCAACGTCTTTAAGCAAATCTAACGTATATTTTCGTTGAGAAAGGGAAAGCCCCTTTTCTGAGTAACCAATTTCTATACCAAAAAAATACTTTAATTTTCTCAAATCTTTGATATCAAAGACCTTGCGAAGATATTTCATCTGTTTCTCAATTTTCATGTTGTTATTGCCAGTGACAATTATATCGTCAACATAAACCAAGACGATAATGATGGAATTTTCATCTTTGTGAACAAACAGAGGACTATTTGAAATACTTCTTTTGAAACTTGACCCCATAAGAGCTTTACTCAGTTTTTCATACCAAGCACGTGGAGACTGTATAAGCCATAACTGGATTTTTTTAGTTTGCAAACTAAATTTTGCCCTTTTTTATGACAGTATCCTGGAGGAATTTGCATGTACACTTCTTCTTGAAGATCACCTTGTAAAAAAACATTTTTAAGGTCTAATTAGAAGAGTTTCCAATGAGAATTGCAAGCAATAGACAAAAGAATTCAAAGCGTGCTCATTTTTGCAACAGGTGCAAACGTTTCGGTGTAATCTACCCCTTCGGTTTGAGTAAATCCTCTAGCCACTAATCTGGCCTTTAGCCTTTCTAACGTCCATCACTTTTAAATTTAAGTTTATATATCCACTTACACCCAACAATTCTTTTACCTGGAGGATGAGAGACCAAATCTCAAGTGTTGTTTTTTACTAAGGCTTGAAGTTCCTCTATCATAGCTTGTCCTTGTCTCCATTCTGGACGTTTGAAGGCTTCATCAAATGTCGTTGGCTCCCTGACAGCTGAAATCTTAGACAAGAAGGTTGTATATGAGGGTGACAACAAGTTATAAGCAACATAAGAGGTTATAGGATATTTAACCACACTATAAGTAACATAGTCTCTCAGTTTTTCTGGTGGCCGAGAAATCCTTTCTGAACGCCTAATATTCTAAAGATTGGCATCGTGTTCATTTCTAGAAGTATGCATATCTTGACTTGATTCGATGGAGGAGTTGAGAGACTATTTTCTTGACTAGTCTCAAGAGAAATATTAGGCAAAACCAGATGGTCATAATGAATTCAACTTGGCATGTGATGCTCCCCCTGAGAACTTTGTTTAAAATATGTTTGATTTTCATCAAATGTGACATCTCGGGAGACTAACAATTTTTTCTTTTCATTATCATAACAACAGTAACCCTTTTGAGATGGGAAATACCCTAAAAAAATACATCTGATGGCTCTTTTTCCAAACTTGTTTCTATGAGTGGGAGAAATCCATACATAGGAAATGCACCCAAAAGTTTTCAAGTGTTCTATAGAATGCTTTCTTTTCTTCAAAATCTCTATAGGAGATTTGTTTCCAAGATGCCTACTAGGAATTCTGTTTATGAGGTAACTTGCTGTTGCAATTGACTCATTCCAAAAATGTTCGAGCACTTGACTTTGAAATAAGAGAGCATGAGTAACTTCCAGGAGATGTCAGTTCTTTCTTTCGGCAACTCTGTTTTGTTGCAGAGTTCCACTACAAGAGGTTTGGTGCACCATCCCATTTTTGTTTTGAAAATTAATAAATGATTGATTTATATACTCCCTCCCATTGTTGATTCTCAAAGTTTTAATTCACTCCATACTGAGTGAGAACCATATTATAAAAAAACTGAAACTTGGAAAAAACTTCATCTTTGGACTTTAGAAAATATATCCACGTGGCTTTAGAATAATAATCAATAAAGGACAAATAGTATTTGAAGCCATCGTAAGAAATAGTGGGTGACAGCCCCCAGACGTTCAAAAACAAGAATATAATTGTTTTCAGAAGAACCAAAAGGAACTCTGGTTTGTTTAGCGTACCTACAGATTTCACAAGTATTACAATCAAACTCCATGTCTAGTTTTAAAATTTGTAAGCCTTGACTCGAAGGATGCCCAAGACGAAAGTGCCATCTATTGTCCTCCACTTTATTAGATGCAACTAGTGCTTTATTCTGAGCATTCAAATAATAAAGATCACGGTACTCTATTCCTTCACCAATCGTCTCCCCCGTTGTCTGATCCTGAAAAATGACATTAGTGGGCGAGAACACAACAGTACAGTTATGAGTCTTGGTGATTCTACTAATTGACATAAAGATTAGAAGCAAGAGATGGCATGAATAACGCTTTACTAGCTTGCCCTTTTTTAGTAAGTTGAACTTCTCCTTCACCCGTGACTCCAATAGAACTACCATTGGCAATGGTCACGGGTTTGCTATTAGGGAGATCCTTAATTTTATCCAAACTAGATTTGAACCCTGACATGTGATCAGAAGCACCCAAGTCAATTATCCATGGGTGATCACATGTTTGAGAAAGAAAAACACTATTACCTATAGGTTCGCTCGTTTCTTTGATGGCAAGAGCGGTAGCATTCTATTTAGTAAAATTTTGAAGAAGCTGAGTCAATTTTTCCATTGTCACCGGAGTTTCTATTTGATCATCACGAGCAACTTGCGCAGACTTATACTTGCTATTGAGGTTAGACAGTTTTTTTGAAAGCTTCCAACACCTATCCCTATTGTGATTATCTTTCTTACAATAGGTGCAAAACATTTTCTTTTTTTCTCCTTCTTTCTGCACAATATTATCTCCTGATTCCTTTTGATTTGATATAAGAGTTGATCTTTCGTCAGGCATAATTTCAATCTTGTTGGAAGCATTCATAACATTTCTTCTGCATTCTTCACGCATAACAATAGAATAAACAACATTTAAATCAGGGAAATCTGAGGACATGAGTACCTGGCTACGAAGTTGTTCATAGTCTGGCCCTAGGCCAGCGAGCATTTGAATTTTTTTTTCATGCTCACACCATTTTTTGAGAGTGGCAGGATCAAATCCTATAGGAGTGTATGAGTCTCACTCATCCCATAGAGCACGCATCATGCCAATATACTCACTGAATGGACGATCCCCCTTTTTTAACTCACATATTTTTTGAGACAGTTGATATCGCCTATCAATATTGTGCTGCTGTCCATACATCTCCTGAGCCACATCAAAAATGGCTTTAGCAGATGAGAGAAAGATGAATCCATGGGCTATCTTGAACTCCATTGAATTTAGCAACCACGTCATCACCAGATGATCGTTACACTCCCACTCTTCCAGCTTTGGATCACCAGTTGGAGGCCTTGGTTTAGATACGGTAACATGGCCAAGTTTAGATTTGCCACTTAACACAAGAACAAAAGACTTGGACCACGTGAGATAATTGAACCCATTCAATGGTTCAGTGGTAATCTTTAGAGAAGCATTAAACTGATCCTGCGGTTGGTGTTGAGAGTTTCCAGTTGAAACACTGTTTGATTGTCCTTCCTCAGCCATGAAGAGAGGAAGAGACCAAGAGCAACAACAAGGTTAATAACCTGACTTTGATACCATGTAGAAAAAACAAGGAAAACAACGAAATACAAAAAGCACAGTAAATCACTATTGACGATAAACAGAAAGCATAGTAAATCACTATAAGAATATCACTCAAGAGAAAGTTACGTGGTTCAGCATATTGCCTACATCCACGATAGGAAAGGAGCTCTATCTTTTTCTTATTATGTTAATGGACCAGTACAACAACCAATATATGGATCTTATTGACAAATATGGTTCTTATCAGAAATCAACAAAGTACCAAAACAATAAGAACAAAAATCCAAGAGGAGCAATTTCAGGCGATAATGAAGGGATCCATATCAAGGCTGTTATGGAAAGAGTCCTTTGATCTTCGATAGTCTCTATCCTCTTCAACATTAACACATAACACAAAGTTATATGTTGCTTCAAAAAAGAGAAAAACAAACAAACATACAGAGCCATACTAAAGTCAAAGACTATCTTGAGAAACCAAACTTTTGCCGAGCATAATGAGTTTAACAGGTGGATACACACTCAATCAAATATAACTGTATGAAATTGGAAGCAGCAGCAAATAAATGCTCTCACTTATGGATTCATGCTAAATCAACCCATTTTAGGGCACTGCATAAACACAAATCTTTTGTGAAAACAAAGACACATCTAAAAAATGGTAAACTTTGAACGAAAATAATTTAAAATTTCAAAGTTAAATTTACAGCAAATCACGCCAATTACGTAGATGCTACAAACTATAAGTCATAGTTGCAAACTCACTTAAATAGCCAAAAATAAATAAATTAATAAAAAAACAAGCATCTAACCTTATTGAATAAAAAACCCACTGTAATAAGTGAAACATTATAGAAAAATTACATAAAACTTCACTAGAATTGCATACTCGCAAAAGAATTTCAAAGAATAAAATATGCAATTCCACGAAATGCGATGACAGAGAGAGATCGAGCAAGAAAAAGAGAGAGAGAGAGAGAAATTGGGCGAATGACAGAGAGAGAGAGAGAGAGAGAGAGAGGCGAGTGACTGAGAGAGAGAACGAGCAAGAGAGATCAACAAAATGTTGAACCCATGAACTGAACAAGAGCAAAAGCCAAAACAAATAAAGAAAGCAGAAGAGAAGAACATCAGACAGATAAAATGGGCTCACGCCGGAGTCGCTTGACCATATTGCGACAAAAGAGAGGTAGCGTCAACATGAGGGAGCGGAAGATCACTAAGATGCATACGCAAGATCGCATAAACATCTACCAAGATTTTATGCACCAGGTTTTGAATGTTAACCGGAATTTGACAAAAATGAGCATTGTTTCGTGTCATCCAAACAAACCACCAAGAAGTAAGCAACCACGTCCCCCAGGTGAACCTCCACCGCTTGCTGCGCCTAATACAAACCGGCCCCAAGATCAGATCTAACGCAAAGGACTCCTCCTTAACAAACACTTTCGGATGCCTCCAGGTCCTGCTAAAGAGATCCACAAATATTGAGCAAGACCAGAACAAGTGAAACGTAGATTCTTCTGCAGCTTGACAAAGCACGCACCAACTCAGGAGCTGAATGCCCCACTTCTTTAAATTATTGTGGGTATGGATCCTATCGTGCAAAATTAACCAAGCCAGGACTCGAGAACGGGGAGAAGGACCCTTCGCCCAAAGCACATCCTCGAGCAACCAATCATCCCCTGGGAGGAGCAACGATCTATAGACTTTTTTTATGAGGAACTCTCCGCTTGGTGTCAGCGCCCACTGCAACCACTAACCAAGATTTTCGAAGTCCTCAAAATGGTCTCTAAAGCAGGCTAAACCCCTCAACCACGATTTATGCAAGTGAGAGAGTACCAAACCCCGGGTTCCCAGATGAACCGGGATAAGAGCAGAAGCCCCATATTTAGCAAGAAGCAAACTGGCACAAGGGTTATCCGGTTGGTGAGTCAACCAACATTGCTTGGCGACAAGAACAATGTTTCTCAGTCTAGGCGCAGGAATGCCTAAACCAGCCATACACCGAGGTAAGACCACCGAATGCCAACGAATCAAGTGACGCTTACCCTTGAGTTGACACCCAGACCATAGAAAATCTGCCAGCAAGCGCGTCAGCTGCTTCTCTACTCCCACAAGCATCACAAACATAGACATGAAAAATTCTGGAATAGTTGAAAGAACATGTCTGACTAAGGTTAGACGGCCAGCGATGGAGAGATAAGACGACTGCCACAAAAGTAATTTGCGCTTCACTTTTTGAAGCGTCAGAGCCCAAGCAACAGAAGAGAGGTGTTTCACTTGTAACGGCAAACCCAAGTACATAATAAGCAAGTCAGAAATAGTGCAATTAAAAATTCTTTTTACAGCTGCAAGCATATTGGCATTAACATTGAACATGGTAATAGAGCATTTGGTCTCGTTTAGAGAAAACCCAGATAGGAAGAGAAAGAACTAAATGATAAGCTTGAACCAAAGCATCTGTTGAACATTTGCACGACAAAAAATGATCATATCATCAGTATAAGTAAGAATATGACCGAGAAGCTGGAAACCTGCAAAGGATCAATGAAACATGATACAGTAGCCTGCTTAAGCAAGACCACAAGACCCTCAGCAACTGCATTGAACAACAAAGGCGATAGGGGGCACCCTTGCCGCAAACCCCGCCCTAGCTTGAACCGGTCTCCTCTAACACCATTAATATTTAACATGGCCTGGGCATTTGAGACCAACTCCCTCACCCAACCAGAAAAACGATGACCAATACCGAAATTTGCTGACATTTGAAATAAGAATGGCCAATGCACAGAGTCAAAAGCTTTATGAGAGAGAGAGAGACGAGTGATAGAGAGAGACTGAGCGAGAGAGAGAGAGAGAGAGTACTTTTTCATTTGAAACTTCTTCTTCTTTGTGCTCTAAGAGAAACTAATGCTAAAAGAAAAGGAAAATGAGCCTCCCTTTTATAGTTGTTTACACTTGCTCAATGACTATAAACCTCCAAGGCTGGAACACCTAGGCAGCATCTAAGCGAAAAATTAGGGCCCCACCACCCAAACTGCATCGCGCAAGCGATGGGGCTACTTCCAAGCCACCTAGACGTGCCTTTGACAACCAATGTAATCACTGTTAACAATCCTAAATACTACACAACAAAATGCCTAAAAAAGATAACCATCCTTAAACCCTGATGGATGCATCAATGAACTGTTAGCTTTGGTTATAATTAGTACTTCAAAGGTTACTTTTATTTTCCTCAGCTAACTTCAGTAACAAGAAGTTAGTTCTATCCATAGGTTGTGTATATATCAACTGAAACCCCCAACCTATTCTCAGCATGAACACTAGCGAAATTAATAATAACCCTAATATTATTGTTTTCCCTAGCTTGGCTCAATATTGTCATACACCTTCTCATAAGATCATGGCAGTCAATGCTGCCCTGCTCCTAACACCAACAGCTGTAGCCTAAAAAGCCAGTCTCTACAAGAGACCCTTGCTGTCATGAAAGCTGAAAAGGCAAAAGAGACACCATATATGGGGGGCCACAAAACATAGAGTAGAGGGTAGTCTTGGACCCTTGGTATTAGAGTTAGCTTCTTCTAAAGTAACTGGGTATTTAGTAAAAGAAAAGTTATGTTTGCAGTTGCCAAAAAGCCTTACCAAGGGCATTTTGTGTCAGAAACTGTGGTAAGCATGGTTAACGTACTATAAAAGGCCACGCATATTAGCAGCTCTACAGGTGTGCACATGCACCCATGAACACACGCACACACAATAACAGTTATAATTTCAAAGAATGTCTATTGAAAATCCTGGGCTATGACTTGAGTTAGATGTTGAAAGTTCTGTAAATAATTCAAGATCATTATAAAACCAAAGAGCTTAATATAACTTCTCAAGCAATTAAATAATTTCATTAGATGAAGTTAGTGAAAGTGAAGCTGAATGAATCAACCCCTGGCATCAGTTAATTCAAGAGGTGAAAAAATAAAAGAGAAACATGTCTAAATTTTAAAGATTGAGAGAGAGAGAGCCACCATCAGTCCCAACACGCAGAAGAGCACCGGTGAATCGGTCACATCAATTAAAGAAACCTCTTTTTAAACCCACTGAAAAAAGTATTCATGACCTTGAGGATGTTTTCCCCTTTTCTTTTTCCTGTCCTTGCATATTTTTTAATATACTTCCTCAGCTTCGAGAAGAGATCCAGTTCAGCCATGTTCAATATGACAAAAAAGCTGGTGATATTGAATATGGAGAAACAGGCGTCTTCCTTTACTGTCTTTTACCAGTCACCACTCAACAGCATGAGGGGACTAGGGATGTAAACAGAACGGGTTTGGGTCCGTTAACCAACCGAACCGAACCGAACCCGTTTACTCAGGTTTGGTAGGAAACTTAGGTTTGGGGTGGGCAACGGGCCGGCCCAGCCCGCTAATGGACCGGGCCGGCAGAGTAAAGGCCCAGCCCTGGACTGATTTAGCATATGGAGTTCACAACGAATTCTTAAACCAATTTCACATTACATGGATGTCCGACCCTATTCTAAGGAGAAGGCAAAGGGACTAAGAAAGAGTGTCTAAGCCCGGATACTGAACAGTGGACAGGGAGGACCTCAAGGGTTTTATCAACCGGATACCTGCTAGGGATGCAATCGGATCGATCCAGTATGAAAGTTAGTCGGTTGTCGTTCATCGCACAGATGAACGGCATCTGAAGGGCTCTGACGGTAATTCCGTAGGCGTAGGGGTGTACTGCTTGAGTTGATCGCGCTCTGCGTAAGCGGGCGTGTGGATAAGACTCGAGCCCACGTCTGACTGAACGACTCGTCCATAGGTAAGCCTTTCGGTCAAAGACTCAGGCGAGACATCCACAACCCCCGGATTCACCCGGGGTCTTCTCCGACTAAAAACGTAAAAAAGCAAAAAAAGGAAAAGAACAGAAAAACGGAAGCGATCGTGACCGAATCGGAGAAGACTGGCGAGCCTTACCGATTCCGAAACGTCTCGAACAGAGAAAACCACTTTCAGGTACTGAAATTCACTCCGCCGCGATGATCGAGCGGATGAAGAAGACTCCCTGGGGAGGGAAAGTGATGATCTTCGACGCCGATCACCTGGATGACGTCCCCGGTTAGGGCTTCGTACAGGCGACCGTTCCGGATGATGAAGAACTTCTCCTCCGTCGCCCGCAGCATCCTCCGCGTCCCGGAAAGCCGCTAACAGGTTGTCGACGCTCCGAGAACCTCTTTGACTCGTCGCCTATCATCTCGATTGATCGTCTCCAGCGAGTCGCGTCGCGGTGGCCCAGAGTCTCTTAGGGTTAGGGTTCCGGCATCTTCCCATGGGACTTCTTGAGATGCCTGGCTTCGTGGGGTTAGGGTTTCTCTCAGATGCTATAAAAAGGAGGAGAATTGACAGAGAAGATGGAGAAGACGATGAATCCATGGAAATTAGAGAAAGAAAAAACGATAAATTTATAAAACTCACTTTTCACCTGGAAAGGATAAATGAAAAATGAAAATGGCGGGTAGAGCTAGGCGGTGGAGGTAAATTTTTTGGGTAATTCACAAAAAGCCCCCTCATTTATCAGATATTATATAAAAGGATTTTTTTTTTACATTATTACACTAAGGCGCTGTTATTTTTCTTAACCTTCCAAAAACGTTCTTGGTCCTGACTCCTGAAATTGTTCGGTTGTCCTTTTATTTAGTCGAGCAAACTGACTTAAGTATTGGTTAATAAAAGAGCAGAAAATGAGTTGTATTGCCACGAGTTCTGTTACCAATATATCATTTTTGGAGAAGTGGGTAGCTGACTTAAGTATGTTTTTGCCTCTTATGTTACTATATGTTAAATGATGGGTAAAGGGGTGCGCCACAGGTTTACATGATTGGGAAAGTGACTTTAAGTGCGGTAGGCATAGCCAATACGACTAGGTCTCTGATCTGGAGAGTGGTTTTCCCATTCTCCATAGAAAAAAATTGATCTATGCACCACTTTTTTGGATACGCTCCAAACTAGGGCCGTCAAAGGGTCAGGCATGACCTGAGCCTTGTATGAATTGGATCGTATAAGACCCAGGTTTCAATGTAATAGATAAGGATGTCAATGAATTGGATTTTATCCCATATCTGTCTGAATTCTATTCCGTTTAGTTGGATTTGGTAAGCCAAAAAGATATCCTGTTGTAATTGGATGCAGATGTGGTTTTGATTTTTTGCTACTGAATCCGACAAATATTTGACCCGCTTACATGTAAAAGAGCGCTTTTCACCATCAGAATCCGTTTAGCCAACATTCGATTGGTCTAATATGATATTGACCACACCCAATCCGAATCCGAACCATTTACATCCTTGCTGTAATAGATCTGATTAGCTAAGTGGGTCAGTCTCACGAATCTGAAGAATGTATAAAGTTCTGGGTGTTTATCCATTTCCGGAACCGTATCTGGTCAAACCTAAGACAGACCCGGACCGGGAACCTGTACCAGTTACCTCAACGTCAAACTCGGTTCCGGACCCACTGAAACCGAACCAGATCCGGCTCTTCGATGGGTCCTTTAACAATATCTCAGGGGTAAGGTAAGACATTTCCCATAGCATCCTCTCTCCAGTGCCATGTTTTTTTGAGTGACACGTGGCAGAACCACAACCACCAAAGCCACGCTCCCTCCATCCTCATTCCAGTTCCATCCTCTCTCCGTTCGCTCACTGAAGCAAAGCGAAGTTGAGCATAGAGATAGAATTCGAAGGCGAAGGAGTTCTTGGTAGCTCGAATTCCTTCCTTTGCTTTTTCTGGCTCTTGCTATAAAGAAGATCGATAGATCGATCAATGAGCGCGATTTCGTTCGGATGTCATTTGCTTCCGTTCCTTCCCTCTCCTTCTTCCCTCCAAAACCCCTCAAAATCCTTCTTCAAGCCTTCCCCTGTACCCTTCCCCCATCCTCCGACCCAAATTAAGGTTCCCTCATGTGCCTCGAAGCAAGGAGAGCCATCGACGACTTCGTCGTCGTCCCTAGACGCGCGCCTCCTCCTTGCCGATTCCGACGGTGAGGAGAACGGCGCCGAGCAAGATTCCGATGATGATGACGGATGCGTCGAAACGGATTCCCCGGGAAATTCTGCGGCTAAAATCTCTGGTGAGAAGTCTACGAAGGAGCCGCTGGTCATTAGGAGGCCTGTCATGGATGTCTCGAGAGACGAAGATCCGGAGGCTTCCGGTAGGGTCGGAGAGGAAGGTGAGAGCGTCGATGGAGTCCCTTCTTCTTCTTTTTCTTCCGTGGATGAATCGGAGGTTTCTGGTTTGGTTTCCGTTTTCGAGCTGGAGAGGGTTCGCAGTAACTCGGATAGGCCCTTGGGGATCAACCTGGAGCTTGCGTTGTACCGTGCCAAGGTTTTGGCGAGGAACTATCGATTCGAAGACGCGGATAAACTCCTGAGGCAGGTACAACGCTCTCATGTGGCTTATTCATTCCATTTCTTTTTCTCTTGTTCTTTGATGAAATCGTGTTGCGAATTTGGCTATGTGATTGTTAATGCTTGGAAGAGAATAGATCTGGACCGATCGTCATTCTCTCATTAGCAGTTTAAACCTGTTGCAGCGTGCACTGTCTCATCATGAATTTTTATAGTTATTGTGAATGTTACTGTGCTGAATCGTGTTCTTCTTCCATGCGATATTGGAATTTGTCAACTGCACAAATCGTTACACTTGCAATATTTGTTTCTAAGTAGTGAATATCCCTGGTCTTCTATGCTAATTAGAGTTTTTAGACGTCCAACTAATTTCAAGCATTGTTATGGGAAAGATATATCATATAATACTGCATTCTTAAAAATTTAATTTGCTACACTGACTTTGTCTGTGACGCTCTGTACCTCTCATCTAAAGTTGTTTGTGTTCGTTTCTTTGTTCTGATGCCACTATATTTGCTTGGAGTTTACTCTTTGGTTGTTGTAGATCCATCTGCCTGATATAGTTATTTTGTATAAGTGTATATATTTTTGGCCAGAAGACGGAAGGCCATATGTGGCCCTCGGGCGAATTTTGAGCAAGCAGTCAAAGATCATAGAAGCTAGATCGGTGTATGAGCAAGGATGCCAAGCAACCCAAGGAGAGAATTCTTATATTTGGCAGGTCAGTGTAACGGTTTATGCATTGGTATCTTTCTTTTCTGAGAGAGGATGCGCAGATACATGATGAAATTTTCAGGAATCCTGTCTAGATTTTGAAAAATTTACTCTGGCTACTATACCGAATCTAAACAACTGTCCTGAATATTAATTTGGAAGATAACGTACATGTTAATTTAGAAGAAACTTTTCAATATTGATATTGCTCTCTAAACGTTGCACTAGTCCTCTGTGCAGTGGTAGTTGTAAATTTATGCATTAAACATTGTTTTATTTCTTTCATGTTCCCAGGCATGGAAGAACCTCTTAGTATGGAGCCAATGTGGGTCATTTCGGCATGCATGTTAGGTCTTCCCTAGACCAGTCAAACGTATATTTTGTTATTCATTGCAAAACATAGAAGATTGGGAATTGATTAAAAGGTTAAATATTCAGGGAAAGGAAGATGTAGAGAAGAGTTTTCACTTGGAAACAACCTGCTGACAAACTGTGGATTTTTTAATCTAATTTTTCGCATTACGCTCTGTCCAATTTTAAGAGTACCATATTCAGATTGAAGTAAATGCTGACATTCTCGAAAGAGTGTCAATAGACATAGATATCTGATTTTCATCAAGTGAGTGTTAGATAACTGAAATCAGTAGCTCTTACATGATGCACATTGCATGCATCAAATCAGACTGATGTCTGACAGCCTATCACTAAGATTCTTTTGACAAGACCAGAGGTAGATTTATGGTGTGAAGCTAAATTCAGTGAATTCTTCCCCCAATATGGGGAGGAGGTTGGTGTGTTGGAAACCTGCATTCCTGTATACCGTTTCAGTTGATCTAGTGTTGTCTTTTCAGTTGGCCTAGAGTGAAATATGAGCATATCCAATTTTAAGATGGGGATCAGGAGATAGTAGTTGAGACTTGAGGTAAATGCTCATTGGAATGTCTAATAGTGCTTCTGTTGTCCAGGGAGAGAGAGACCCATATTTTATGTGAAGGATCTCAAAATTTTAAATCAATCCTTCTATGATCCCTATTCATGCTTTCATTTACATGATGAGACTGAATGTTGATGAAGAAATTTTCATACTTATTAGTTTCTGCATTAACCTATATTTATCTTTCTTGATGATTCTCTTGAGCAGGCAGTGCTCTATCTTGAATATCACACTTGTTTGCCTGAGTCCTTGAGTAAGTCCCAGTTGGTTGATTCCTTTTACTGTGCATGTAGACAGAGGAAAGCATATGCATGCAGGTTCTTGTATTGACAACCCTTATCCCAGTTTATTGTGGCTGAAGCACCGAGGTATAGTGCTTTTTTTTTTTGGATGATGATGAACCCACTAGGATTGAGATAGGTGCCATATGTATTATCTAACAGACATAGGGGTGTCCACGTACAGAAGCCTAAGGTGCAGTATCTGATCATTTTCAGTTTTATCTACTTATTAGAATATCATTAAGAGTAAAATTATCTATCCTCAGACTTTTCAGAAACATCAGTCATTGGGACAATTAAGTATTTTCAGTTGATTGATACATTGTTTACATCTTTCTTCCATGGTATTATGAGAGGGTTGGTTGTCACTACCTCCAATTCTTATTTATGATATTGCACAACTATTGACAAGGCTTTAAATAAGCATGTAAAATTCATTGGGCGGGTCTTTTTTATTTGTGATGCATTACTTGGTATGTGATACTGTCTGGTAGCCAATGATGCAATAATTTTGATACTCCTCTTTTATTACTCTCATCTGTGGCTAGTGTTGGGCTGTTTTGGAAAAAAGAATTGGAAATATCAGAAGGGCTAGAGAGCTGTTTGATGCTGCTACGGTGGCTGATGAAAGGCATGTTGCAGCTTGGCATGGGTGGGCAGTTCTTGAGATAGAACAAGGGAATATAAAAAAAGCTAGATACCTTCTTGGAAAAGGACTCAAATATTGTGGTGCAAATGAGTATATATATCAAACACTTGCATTACTTGAAGCCAGAGGAGACAGGATTGACCAAGCTCGCTACTTGTTCCAACAGGCTACCTTATGTAACCCCAAGAGCTGTGCTAGTTGGCTTGTAAGTACTGATCATTGAAATTCCTTTTGAAACCAATATATATCTACTTAGAATGTTGCTTTCTGGAGGTTTGCTGATAAATTTTTTTCTAGTTCAATTGGAGTTGTTCCATTTACTATGGATTTCTTTTCTGATACAGGCATGGGCACAAATGGAAGTGCAGCAGGAGAACACTAAGATTGCCAGGAAACTGTTTGAGGTTCCTATTTTCTCACATTATCTGTTTTGTTACTATAAATTTAGAAGGTCTTGTAATATGTGTAAGTCCTCTAAGCTCACTGCTAAGAGAAATGGCCCCATCTGCAAAATAGCACGTAAGTTACAAAGTCTAGACCTGTTACCCTCACAACTCCACATGGCCATTGTTTTTTGTTGGAGTAAAGCCTTTAGACATCAAAAAGTGTGATGTGCTGAACAATGTAGGTGTAACGAACTTGTCACTTCTAATCTTCTAGCCATGGAGAAAAGCTAGACTTGTAGAGGCTACTTGTATAAGGTAATGCTTTTCTATAATGTGGTGGTCCGTCCTTCATAGATAAGTAATCTTTTTGTTGCTTGAAACAAAATTTCTGGATTCCATTTTCTGCGCTTTTAAATATTTCTTTCCAAATGTACTTATTTGGCCGCATCTATATTTGACTATGTTCCTATTACTAGGATATCAATATCAGGATATGGTATGACATGTGTATTTTTGGTTCTAAGCAGAATTTTGGACAGCACACAAGGCTGTAGGAAACAAACATACATGCATGCATTTATATATGCATGCGTGCATGTAGAGGGCCATACTTAGTGTGGTTATGTACTATGTCAGAAGTGGCGGCAGACCAGAGATGGTTCCATCCCTCTGCCTTTTAAATGAAGTGGCCACTCTCAAGACTGAAACCCAAGTTTCCATGTTAAGAACCTGAGCACTTCACCGCTGCACTAAAAAAAAATCATGGTGTTGTCATATATTACCACTGCACTTTATTTTTTTCTTATTTTCTATATTTTAAAAATGTTGTCTATTTTTTTTAACTTTTTTGTTAAATGCCAAGGTTTTCCTAAGATTTATCAGAAGCCATGTGCATGTAGAGGGCCATACGGGCCATACTTAGTGTGGTTATGTACTATGTCAGAAGTGGCGGCAGACCATAGATGGTTCCATCCCTCTGCCTTTTAAATGAAGTGGCCACTCTCAAGACTGAAACCCAAGTTTCCATGTGAAGAACCTGATCACTTCACTGTTGCACTAAACAATGACTCATACACACACAAAATCTGTTGTATTTGGAAAAAAAAAATTCATGATGTTGTCATATATTAGCACTGCAGTTTATTATTTTCTTATTTTCTATATTTTAAATATGTTTTGTGTCTTTTTTTTTTGTTAAATGCCAAGGTTTTCCTAAGATTTATCAAAAGCCACATTATATCTCAAGACTCTGTCTTGCTAAGATATGGCCAAGACCGATATATGTAACGACCCCAACTCATACCCCTTGAAAATGCGGATTTTTTTTTAACCATAGTGAAAATCTTTTCACAAACCCGGGGCCTTTACAGTTCCACTCCCAATTGGATAAAACAACCAACCACAATAGAGCTTACAATTATCATTCATACCAAACCAAACCTTTATTGAAATAATAAATAATAAGTCTAGAGACAATTGTATAAATGAAATATTCAGAGTGCAATAACAACTAAATGAAACGAAAAGGAAATAAAAGAAGAGTCACACTGTCCATCTGTGATCTGTCTAGCAAGTGCGTGTCACCCGTGACTTTCCAAAAACCAAACGCTTCACTGATCACCTGAGGCTGCGAAAAAACATAAATAGAGGGTGTCAGAAATCCGAAGAATTATGCGTACGAATCCCTCTAATGAAATAAATGAGCATAAAGAACACAGATAGGATTTCATGCGATAATTCAGAGGAATGCAATTATGACAATTACATAATTCAATTAAGCATTCATGCAATAAGGAAAAACTTCTAAGCATGAAAGAACATTTAAGCAATAACAGTGATCACAATTTAAGTAAGCAAGACATTTATCATGCATTATAAATTAAACATCACACATCCACCAACATGTAATAATTAAGAGAAGAGGTAAAATATGCATGTTCTAATGCATCGCAGGAATATTTATGATTTATGTGCAATGCATGAACACTTTATTATCTTTCATTAAAGTTTTCTTTTCTATATGCATGTCCTATTAAAGGCATACAATTTAAGTTCTTCTTTTTAATTACCGTTGCCCGTGGATACACCAAATGAGTACAATTTCCCGAGGTCAAGTTAGGTTCCCTGTACTCGCATTTATACCAGATATTCCGTAACATTGTATGATTCATGTAACACTTTTCATTTCATACCAGAAATTTATACAGACTCCCTGCACTCGCATCTCTCTATGTCATGTACATTGCATTTGTAACCTGATTGCAATTACATTATCCAATTTTGTGTAAATTTTGAAATAGAATGTTTTCTTTGTACCCATAAGTTCATTTCTCTGAATTTTATGTGCATGAAATGTGCCTCCATAGTTCTATCATGTATTCATGTTATCTGAAATGCTAGTTTGGGAAGATGACTGTTTTGCTAGTATTAAGATCTACTTAGTGGCATTTGTTTTTTCCATTTATTAATTCACCTTTATATGTGGGTTCATTGTTCTGATTTACTATATTATTAAATTTATGCCTTTGAAATTCAAAACATTTGTGTTTCTGTGCAGAGAGCAGTTCAGGCTAGCCCAAAGAACAGATTTGCCTGGCATGTGTGGGCCCTCTTTGAGGTCAAGCAGGGTAATATTGATAAAGGAAGGAAGCTTCTAAAGATAGGTCATGCACTCAACCGCAAAGATCCTGTGATCCTTCAATCACTTGCTTTGTTGGAGTATAAGCATTCTTCTGCAAACCTTGCCCGGGTACTATTCAAGCGGGCAGCTGATTTGGATCCAAAACACCAACCAATATGGACTGTAAGGGTTCATTATCAAATAACCGATTTCTTTTTTTGTGTTATTCCAAGCTTAAATCCATCTGCACCATGTTAATAAATGTTTTATTGATTACTTTGGTACTTTTGTTAGTTGGACACATCTGTTGAATTCTTCTCTTGGTATATTTTGTACTTCACATATGGCTTCTTACTAAGTAAAAATTTTAGGAAGATCTTCTAAGACCTCTTGATTACCTTACCACTATTGCACATTCATCATATTTTTGTCTTTCAAAATTACTGTTTCTTCAAAAACAGCTTATAAGATTAGAAACAGAAGATATAAGGCCTTACTGTTAACATAACTTAGGTTGCAATGTTATGCAGAATATTGATATTACAAAGTTGCTTCATTGTTATTGAATTTTGGCATGTTTCATTTCATTTTGTGATGTGTACCCAAAACATAAGTGTTCTATTAGATGGAAATGCTTAGATAGAAATAAATTTTGAAATGTAATGCCACCACATAGAGAATGCCTTAAAAGTAGGAAACTGCCTGCCTCTCCCATTTGCTCTCTCTATCCTCTCCTAACTTATAATACCCTAATAAACATAAAATGTACGCTTAGGGCTTACTGTTCCTTCCACAGATATAATCATAGCAAACCCATCCACTTACGTTCATCGCTCTTGAAAAGTGGGTTCTGAACAATTTCTAATAATTGTAGGAACACAACATATTTAAACAAACCCAAAGGCAGGAGGGTTGTTCTTGCACCAATCTTTAATGTGATGAGAGTTTCCCAATCCAATGGGGAATGGATGAGAGAAAATGCTGCTCAGTTGGTTCTTAGTACCGAATTCTGGAGCTTTGTGCTAATCTATATGCTTCTTTCCTTTTTGATATACTTGATGCAAATGAAATCCTTTCAAGTTTCAATTAATGGACAATTTTTTTTTCTGAACTGCAGAGATGATTGCTTTTTTCCAACTCTTCTTGGCACACTTTGATTGTGCCATAAGGCAGCACATTAAAAGATTCACTTGTCACATTTACCAGTTTACTCTGATTAGGCATAAATAAATTTGCACATCTAGTTTCCTGGTTCGAAAGAGAGAAACAAAGGAATACAAACAGTTTGCTTCTAATGCATATGAAATACATGAATGTCTACCTGTCACAAAAAGGCATGCCAGATATTCACATGTAGATTCAATTGGGATTTTTTGGGTGTGGGAAGTTCGGCTAGGTTCTTTTAATCCTCTCAATCCATGTTTGAGGAACACAGTTTTAGAACGGATAGTTTTATCCACCACTACCGCTTTTGAAAATCAGGTTGTTTATCAGGAGGTGAAAGGTGGTTTTACCATCACTAGAACCTCTCTCTCTCTCTCTCTCTCTCTCTCTATATATATATATATATATATATATAGAGAGAGAGAGAGAGAGAGAGAGAGAGGACTTTTTCTCTTAGGTGACATTCTGGGAGAAGGTTGGTGGCAGCAGCAGTGTTGGCTTGTAGGCCCATTCTCAACATTAAGGCTTCAGTTGTACAACAATCCGGATTGCAAAGTCCTATTCTGTGTAAAAAAGATGCATGAAATGGTTGCTTTTACCACCATCAATCGCTGATCAAATTTTTAGCCTGATGCTGTTACTTGTGAAGTTTGAGTTTGGCTGAACACTTTCTTCAATATGTTTATAGCTTACATTTGTGGGACCTCCAGCCTCCCACTTTTAAGTTTCCTGTTGATTTAATATTATATCTTAATGTTGTTTTGCCTTTCGCTTTGCCTCTGCTTCCAGAAAAAACTGAGGGACAAGGAAAGAAGAAGAAAAAGGCTAAATTGCAAGGACAAGCAGCACTAATGGTCCTTGTTTTCTTTGTTTGTTGCACTCTGCAGCCGGCCACTTTTCTTATATTCCTGCCTATTCACCTAGCTGAAATTGACTAATTCCATTAAATTGTTTCTCTTTTGGCAACTTGGTGAATTATCTGTTGGTATAGTTTGAATTTCCTGTTGTAAAATTGGTTCTTATATTTTAATTGCTCTTTCCCTCCCTTTGCTTCAATTATCCATACAAGCATTTACATTAACAGCAACAATAACAAATACTCTAATTTGTGAAAATTGGCAACTTTTTTATGGGTTTGGTTTGTATTTTTTGCTTGCATAGTGCCAGTCTAATCCATAGTTCTTTATATTAGTTTTAGGCATTATTGCTGAGAACAACATTTTCTCCTTTGCATGGATTCAACAGGCTTGGGGTTGGATGGAGTGGAAGGAAGGGAACCTAACCACAGCAAGGAAACTCTATCAAAGGACACTATCAATTGATTCAACAAGTGAAGACGCTGCACGCTGCCTTCAGGTACTTTTTTTCTTGCTTGATTGTGATTCATTCTGAAGCATATGGATGGCTTGTAATAAAACAAGAGCCTTCAAACAAGAACACAAAAGTTCACAACAAGTATCCACTAAGGGCACATCAACAAAGCCCACAAAAGGGCATACAAGGCTTAAGAATATAAAAAATAAATATTTTATTCAATCCATAAAAATGCTAAAGGCATTTAATACAATGTGAGGGGGATAACCCCTATTTATATACAAAAGGGAGCTCAAGAGAGAGGCTCTTGAGAGACTCAAATAGAGTCGTTGGAGCTAGTCCAATGGCTCTATTTGTAGCCGTTGGACTAGCTCCAATGACTATCAAACTAGTCAACAATGTGTTGACTAGTTTAAATCTAGTTCAAAAAATAAAATAAAAGAAAAAGAAAAAATATATAAATATGCATATATACTATATATATTATATATATATACATCATATGTATATATATATATAAATATACATATATTACTATATATACATATATATATATATATATATCATATGTATATATCGCTCTCTATATATATACACTTTTAACGCTCCCCCTCAAACTCACAGTACAATGATCGAAAGTTTGCCTAAGAGAAAGTAAAATCCAAGAGTAGTAAGAGGTTTGGTGAAAGAATCTGCTAACTGGTATTTTGATGTAACATTAGTATAATTAAAGATATGTATGAAGGAGTAGTAACCAATGTCCGCACTTGTGGAGGGGTGACAACCAATTTTCCGATAACGGTTGGGTTACATCAAGGATCTGCTTTAAGCCCTTTCCTATTTGCGATAGTGATGGATGAGCTTACGAGATCAATTCAAGATAATGTACCGTGGTGTATGTTGTTTGCTGATGATATTGTTTTGATTGATGAGTCTAGAGCTGGGGTTAATGCTAAGTTAGAATTATGGAGACAGACATTGGAAGCTAGAGGTTTTAAGTTGAGTAAGAGTAAGACTGAATATATGGAATGTCGGTTTAGTAAGCAACGAAGTAGTGATGGGAGTGTAGTGAAGCTTGGTGAGCAAGATATACCGGTGAATGATTATTTCAAATATTTGGGATCCATCAAAAGTATGGAGAAATTGATGGAGATGTAAATCATAGGATAAAGGTTGGGTGGATGAAATGGAAAAGTGCTACTGGAGTGCTGTGCGATCGTAGAATGCCATTGCGGTTGAAGGGAAAGTTTTATAGGACGACTATTAGACCCGCTTTACTATATGGTACGGAATGTTGGGCTGCCAAGAGACATCATATTCAAAAAATGAGTGTAGCTGAGATGCGGATGCTTAGATGGATGTGTGGAAATACAATAAAAGATAAGATTCGGAACGAAGAGATACGTAAGAAGGTAGGTGTTGCGCCCATTGAAAATAAGATGCGAGAGAATCGTTTACGGTGGTTTGGACATATTCGGCGAAGGCCTAATGATGCTCCAGTTAGAAGGTTGGAGAAATGGGAAAATATATTAGTTAAAAGAGGTCGGGGTAGGCCTAGGAAGACTTGGATGGAGATGATAGGAAAGGATATGAATGCTTTGAACCTCACCGAGGACATGGCGTTGGATAGAAATGATTGGAGGAAAAGGATTCATGTGGAAGACCCAAAATGAATTTCTTTTTTGGTTCATATCGCTGACCCCAATTGTTTTGGGATGAAGGCGTAGTTGTTGTTGTTTGTTGTTTTGTATAAGGCAGATCAATAGTCCCATGTAGATACTCCTCTTTGACGCAGTGACAATCCATTTGTATATATTTGGTACGTCATGAAATGTATGGTTACTCGTTATGTAGATCGCACTCTTGTTGTCACAGCACATGCATGAGGCTTTTGTCACTTCAACTCTCATATCGGCCAACAATCTTTTCAGCCAGACTATCTCCATAGTTGTGGTTGCTATAACTCTATACTCAGTTTTAATTGATGAAATAGAGACCTTCTGTTGCTTCTTGCATCGCCACATAATCAGATATTCACTTAAGAAAACACAAAAATCAGTAGTTGAGTGTCTATTATTGGGATCACCTTCTCAATCAACATCTATGTAAACAATTCAATCTAATGTAGATGAAACATACATAAATAGGCCTCGAGAAAGAAAAGTCTTAATATATCTAATAATACACAAAACTGCTCTCACGCAAAAAGAAGTGGAAGCATGCTGAAATTGACTAGTTGTATATACAATGTGTGATATATCAGGTATAGTAATTGAGATGTAGGAAAGTTCTCCAATAAGTTGTCAGTAAGGAGTATGATCTTCAAGAGGTTCTCCATCATCAATTCACATCTTGGTACTGACAACCTTAGGGGTATCAACTCTCTTATCATCTGTGATTGTAGACCTAGAGACAATGTCAAAAGTGAATTTAGGCTGAGATAATAAATGCCCTCTAGAAGAGTAAGCAACTTCAATTTCTAAGAAGTATCTTAATAAACCCAAATTAGTCATTTCAAAATAATTTTTGAAAAGTTTTTTAATGTTTTTAACTCCCTCTTTGTCTCTTCCGGTGATGATCATGTCATTTACATAAAAGAGGAGAATAATAATACCTGTATCAGAAATCTTAACGAATAAAATAGTGCCAGTTAGACAAGTTATGAAGCCAATATCAAACATTACATGACTAAACCTGTCATATCAGGCTTTTAGTTCATGTTTAAGACCATAAAGAGCTTTATTCAAATGAAGAGCTTTACACTTAAGGATACTTATATCTGGTGGTACCTCAATTTCTTCATAATCTATGCCATGCTTTTGGGAATATTCCTTGGCAATTGGTATGGCTTTATACCTTTTAAGAGTTCCATCACAATTGGTTTTTACCTTATATACCCACCTACAACCAATATTTTTCTTTCTTTATGAGATATTTTAAATAGTCTAAGTGTTAGCCTTTTCTAAAACTTCTAATTCCACCCTCATAGCTTCTACCCATTTAGAATGTTCCTTGCCTTGAGCATAGGTTGAAGGTTCTATGTATGAATGTATTAATACAATAAATGCCTTGTAATTGGGAGAAAATGAGTAATAAGACAAACTTCTCGGGTGGTTTATAGATTCTAGATGATCTTTTGGTTTGTACTTCAGGCTTATCAAAATATTTCTTGAGAGCACATGGATGATTGGGATCCCTACGCCTAGAGTATTGTAAATAATTCTTGTCCCTATGAAATTGCTATTCACTAATCACATTATCATGGTTTTGTTCTGTATCGATTATATCTTGACCATTATCAAGGTCATATTCACAATCACAACTATCATTGTCATACTTCAAAGTCAAATCTAATAGAAAAGAATACTCAGTTACTTCTTTAGTTTTTTTTAAATCAAAGAAACTTTCATTTTCTAAGAAGGATATATTTCTTGTAACATACATATTTTTATTCTTAAAATCAAAGCACCTTTAGCCTTTTTGGTTGTCAAAAAATAATAAACTTTATTTCATTCACATGAAATGCTTAAAAAGCATTGTTACAAAGGAGAGGGGAGTTACCTCTATTTATACACAAAGAGTGAGGGAGAGAGAGGAGCTTTCAAGAGCTCATAAACAGTCGTTGAAGCTAGTCCAACGGTTGTAATTGTAGTCGTTGGACTAGCTCCAATGACTATAACAATTAGTCAAGATCTAGTTGGATCTTGACTAGTTTAGAATATAGTTCAAATTAAACTAGACAAAAAATAAAAATACAAAAGAAAAAAAGAAAAAAGGAAAAATTAAAAATAAATAAATAAATAATATTATATTATTATATTATATATAGTTACATTTATGTGTACACTTTTTAATACTCCCCCTCAAACTTATGGTATAATGAGCTAGAATTTGTTTAAGAGAAAATGATATCTAGGAGCAACGAGAGGTTTGATGAAGAAATCCGCTAATTGGTATTCTGATGTAACATACGATAGATCAATGGTTCCATGTAGATACTCCTCTCTGACATAGTGATAATCCTTAATATGCTTGGTGCATTTATGAAATGTTCGATTGCTGGCAATATAGATCGCACTCTTGTTGTCACAGCATATGCGTGGAGCTTTTGCCACTTCAACTCCCATGTCAGCCAACAATCTTCTAAGCCAAACTATCTCCATTGTTGTGGTGACCATAACTCGGTATTCAGCTTCGGTGGACGAAAGAGACCTTCTGCTGGTTTTTGCACTGCCATAAAATCAAAGATTCACCTAAGAAAACACAAAAACCAGTGGTTGGGTGCAGTGTGTTATAAAAAACGCGCCTTGAAGTGCAAAAGGCGTGCCTAGCTTTGAGGCGCGGCCCTTTGTGCCTCAAGGCGCATTTTTTTTTGTTTTTTTTTACAACAAGACTTCTGAGAAGTAATCAAAAAGATTTTTTTAGGTTAATCTCATATATTTTCCAGTTATTTCACATATGTAATCAGTTTTTTAGTATATTACTATATTTTAACTTTTGTTGGTTAATCTCGTATATTTTTCAGTTATTTCAGTCATGTAATTAGTTTCTTGATATATTTTAACTTTTGTTGGTTAATCTCATATATTTTCCAGTTGTGTAATCAATTTTTTAGTTACTTTTACATGTTAATCTCATGTTTTTTAGAATAATCTCATATATTTTAACTTTTGTTGGTTAATCTCATATATTTTCCAGTTATATAATCAGTTTTTAGTTACTTTTATATGTTAATCTCAGATTTTTTAGAATAATCTCATATATTTTAACTTTTGTAGGTTAATCTCATATATTTTCTAGTTATTTCAGTTATGTAATCAGTTTCTTAGTATATTTTAACTTTTGTTGGTTAATCTCATATATTTTCCAATTATGTAAACAATTTCTTAGTATATTTTTTCTTTTATTAGTTAATCTCATATATTTTCCAGTTATGTAATCATTTTTTTAGTTACTTTTATATGTTAATCTCATATTTTTTAGAATAAGGTCATATATTTTAACTTTTGTAGGTTAATCTCATATATTTTTCCAGTTATTTCAGTTATGTAATAAGTTTCTTAGCATATTTTAACTTTTTTTGGTTAAACACATATATTTTCTAATTATATAATCAGTTTTTAGTTACTTTTATATGTTAATCTCATATTTTTTAGTACTTATTTGAGATTTTATATTTCTTATTGGTTGTTATTTCATCAATAAAGCATTTTTTATTTTTTTATATTTTTTATAATTTTTTTAAAGTTTTCAAAAAAAAATTATGAGGCTTACGCTTTACGCCTCGAGGCTTACGCCTCGCCTAGGTTTTTGGTGGAGCACCTCGCTATGCCTCAACGCTTTTCACAACAATGGTTGGGTGCCTGTTATTAAGATTACCTCCCCAGTCAGCATCAATATAAGCAATTAGATCTAATGAAGATGAAACAACCAAGAAGAGGCCTCATGAAAGTGAAAAGAAGTGAGAGTGTGTTATAAGAAAGTGTTCCAATAAGTTGTATATAAGGAGTTAGATCATCAAGAGGTTCTCCATCATCGATTCTCATTTTGGTGTTGACAACTTCTAGTGTATCCACTCTCTTATCATGTATAATTTTAGAACTGAAAATAATATCAAAAGCAAACTTATATTGAGATAATAAATAACCTCGAGGGTAATAAGAAACTTCAATTCCTAAAAAATATCTCAATAAACCTAAATTAGTCATTTCAAAATGATTTTTAAGAAACTTTTTAATATTTTCAACTCCCTATTTGTCTCCTCCAGTGATGATCATATCATTCACATAAAGAAGAATAATAATCCCTGCATTAGAAATCTTAATAAACAAGTAGTGTCAGTCAGACAAGTTCTGAATCCAATATCAAGCATAACATGACTAAACCTGTTATACCAGGATTTTGGTGTCTGTTTAAGACCATAAAGAGATTTTTCTAAATGAAGAGTCTTATCCTTAGGATTACTTATACCAGGTGGTGCTTCCATATAGGTTTTCATTGAGAAAAATATTTTTGACATTCATTTGAAATATGAGCCATTTTTTAATAGAGACTAAGACTATTAGTGTCCTTGAAATGAAATGGGGATCTTCGAAATACGAGCTTAGATTTACAATGGCAAGTGTCAAGAATGACACTAAAGCATAACCCTTAAAAATGGTATAACTGGAAACAAAATAAAAATAAAAATGTATTCTTTATTGATATGAAAAACCAATTGCTTAAGAAGCATTGGGATGAAATACAAGAGGGGTTGCACCCCTTTATATACATAGCTGAAAGATGGCTCAATAGAGTTGTTGCAGTCCAAACAGCTCTATTGCTAGTCAAGTCTGGATAGGACTTGACTAGCAACAGTCATTCTAGTTCAAACTGAACTAGATGACATAAAGACAAAAAATAAAAATAAAGGGAAAAAGTTACAGAAAAGAAAGAAATGAAAAATATATTTATATATATAATATATAATATATAATATTATTATTATATATATATAGACAGTTTTACATTTTAACACTCCCCCTCAAACTTACGGTACAATGAGCGAAAGTTTGTCTAAGAGAAAGTGAAATCGGGGAGCAGCGAGAGGCTTTGTAAAGAAGTCTGCTAATTGATATTATGAAGTGACATATGACAGATCAATTATCTCGTGTAGATATTTCTCTCTGACGTAGTGACAATCCATTTTGATGTGTTTGGTGCATTTATGGAATGTTTTGTTACTGGCAATGTAGATCGCACTTTTGTTGTCACAACATATTTGTGAAGCCTTTGTTGCTTCAGCTCCCATGTCAGCAAGCAGTCGTCGGAGCCAAACTACTTCCATGGTCGTTGTTGCCATGACTCTGTATTCAGTTTTGGTGGATGAGAGAGATACCTTCTGTTGCTTTTTACACCTCCACGAGATCAATGATTCTTCTAAAAAAACACAAAAGCCAGTGGTTGAGTGTCTGTTATTGGGATCACCTCCCCAATCAGCATCAGTATATGCAATTAAATCAAGAGAAGAGGAGGAAGATAAGAAAAGTCCTCGTGAAAGAGAGGACTTGATGTATCTGATAATACATATGATTGCTCCCATATGAACAAAAGTAGGAGCATGTTGAAATTGACTTGCTGTATGAACAACATGTGCTATATCTGGTCTGATAATGAATAGATAGGAAAGTGCCCCGACAAGCTATTTGTAAGGAGTAGGGTCTACAAAAAGTTCTCCATCATCAATCTGCATTTTAACATTAACAACTTCTAGAGTGTCAACTTTCTTATCATCAGTAATATCAGACCTGAAAACAATATCAAAAGCAAATTTAGTCTGAGATAATAAATATCCTCTAGGAGAATAAGCAACTTCAATGCCTAAAAAATATGTCAACAAGCCCAAATCAATCATTTCAAAATGAGATTTAAGAAGTGTTTTGATTGTTTCAATTCCCTGTTTATCGCTTCCAGTGATGATCATATCATCTACATAGAGAAGAAGCACAATGATCTCTGCATCAGAATTCTTAATAAACAAATCAGTGTCAGTTAAACAGAATTGAAAACGAATATCAATCATAACACGACTAAACCTATCATACCAAGCTTTTGGTGCTTGTTTAAGTCCATAAAGAGCTTTTTTTAAGCGAAGGAATTTACCCTTAGGAATACTTAGACCAGGAGGGGGTTCCATGTATACTTCTTCAACTAGCTTTCCATTTAAAAAAATATTTTTGACATCTATTTGAAAAATAGACCATTTTTTGATAGAAGCTAAGGCAATTAAGGTTCGGACAATTGTCATACGAGCCACCGGAGCAAATGTTTATTCATAATCAATCCCATATTCTTGGGCATAACCTTTGGCTACTAAATGAACTTTATATCTTTCAAGAGTACCATTACTTTTGGTTTTAATTTTATAAACCCATCGGCATCCTATAGTTTTCTTCTCTGGAGGAAGAACTTGAATATTCCATGTTGAAGTCTTTTCAAGTGCATCTAATTCAGCTTTCATGACTTCTATCCATTTGATATCATTTTTTGCTTGAAAATATGTGGATGGTTCTTCATATGAGTGAATTAATGCAATAACTGCCCTATATGTGGGTGAGAAAAACTCATATGATACAAACTTTCCTGGAGGCCTCGAGACTCGTGATGATTGTCTAGTTGGAATGTTAGAATATTTTTCAAGTGCACATGGAGGATTAGACTCTTGTCGCCTAGAATATTGAATACTAGTATCTTTATGAACTTCTTCATTTTCAACATTAAGATCAATAAATTTTTTATCATCATCAGATGTTGATGTTAGATCTAGCAAAAAGGAGTACTCAGTGACGTCTTTTAATTTTCTAAAATAAAAAAAGCTCTCTTTTTCAATAAATGAAACATTTCTAGATACATATAGTCTATTATTTTTGAAGTCAAAACATCTGTAACCTTTTTGTTTTTCAGCATATCCTAAAAAGGCACAAGGAATCACACGAGGAGAAAGTTTATCATTTTTGTCAGTAAATATGAAACATTTGCACCCAAATATTCTTAGTCTAGAGTAGTCTGGAGAAATGTTCATAAGTTTTTCAATGGGAGTGATATTTTGTAACGAAGAAGATGGTATCCTATTAATGAGATAGGTGGCAGTTAATGCAGCTTCTGTCCAAAAGTCTTTCGGGACTTGATTTGCTATTAATAAAGTCTTAGTGGTTTCTATAATTTGGCGATGTTTTCGTTCTGCCAGTCCATTTTGTTGAGGTGTATAAAGACAAGATCTTTGATGTGTGATGCCATGCAATTTAAGATAATTTTGAAAATCTGTGGATAAAAACTCCCCCCCTAAATCTGTGCAAAATATAGTAATATCATTTTGAAACTTGTTTTTAACCATATTATGAAAAGTTTGAAAGTATGAAAATACTTCAGACTTATGTTTGAGAAAGTAAATCCACGTATGTCGGGAGAAATCATTGACAAAAATAACATAGTAAACAAATCCTTCTTTAGAAATTACTGGTGCAGGACCCCAAACATCCGAGTGTATTAATTCAAGTGGTCTTAAAGAGAAAAAGGTTCTGTTCTGAAATGATAATCTTTTCATTTTGCCGAGAATACAATCTTTACAATCAAATGATTCAGAGTTACAAAATTTTCTTAGATTTGAAAAATGTTGGATTTTGGCTATATGTGGGTGACCAAGTTTCTTATGCCACAGTTTCAACTCTATTTTTTGAATATTATAACAAAAAGCTTTCTTCGGCATTTCTAAAAAATCCATGTAATAGAGTCCTCCTTCTCTATGGCCTTCCCCAATCAGCTTGCCTGACTGACGATCTTGTACTCAACAACCATGAGAAGAAAAGGAAATATTACACCCATAATCAGAAATTTGAGATATAGATAAAAGATTTAAATTTAATTTGGGAACATGTCTAATTTCTGGAATAGAAAATTTCTTTGTTTTATAAATTTTTTCAAAATTTTCTATTCCTTCTATTTCAAGAGAAGTCTCATCAGCAGTAAAGACCTTTGACACACTTGTTTTATTTTTAACACATTTGGATATACTTTGATTATTTGGGGTCATATGAAAATATGCACCAGAGTCATGGAGCTAAGAAATTTTACCTGCGGTTGAAGCTTAAGATGAGGAAGAGACACCTTTGATAAGAGGCTGAAGAATCTCCATTAGTTGGGCCAGGGAAACTGGTGCATCCTGATCTTTAGGTTCCGATCCAGCAATTACAACTCTTTTTTCTCTCAGCTCCTTAAGTTTGGGACATTGTGGCCTGTAGTGTCCCGGTTCATGACAGTGATGACAAATAACTTTTTTCTTATCATAGTCACCATTTTGTCGGTTAAAGTGAGGAGGCCTATATGATCGAACATGATTCTCTGGTCTAGACACGGCTAAGACAGAATCATCTTCAATTTTTGAAGAACCTTTTCGGAGACAATTTTTTTCCATTAAAAACTCTTTAATAGTTTCAACAATAGAAGGAATTTTTTCCCGGTAAAGTAGGGTCGATTTAGTGGTTTCAAATTCCGGCCTTAATCCAGTGATAAACTGGTAAAAATGTTCAGCATCGAGTTGTTTCTGACGAAGCTCGATGTCTTCGGCACAATGTCACTTTGGTTATAAAAGGGAAAGTTCTTCCCAAAGTTCGGGCAACCCATTATAATATTTACGAATAGTTTTGTCTCCTTGTGTCATCATTCAAACTTTTTCTTGGAGGTTGCACACGTGTGCAATATCTTTAAGGGAATACATATTCTTAAGGTATTCCCATGCCTTATCGGCATGATCAAATTTGGCAAGACTTGAGCATTTTTTAATGTCAACGCTATTGATAAGCCATGACATTATCTTTGCATGAGATATTCTCCATTCTTTTCATTTCTTCTCGTATGAGGCAATAGCCTTGATTTTCTCTTCTTCCGATAGAGGGATCTCTTTATCTCCCTCCTTTTTAGTAAGAGATAGCTTAGGTTTCGAATTGAAACCATCCACAATCCCCTATAGGTCTTTTCCCCATATATGGTGCTTCATGATTGAAGCCCATGTTACATAGTTCGTATCACTTAGTTTCATAGGCATGACGGTGACTTTATCATTGTCATCCATCGATTACAAGGAGAGAAAGAATAGGAATAGAAGAGAAACAAGAAGGAAAATAAAAAAGAAAGAAAAAAACAATACAACAAGATGTGAAATCTTCCCCAATGAAGTGATAAAACACTTCTCTTCAAGTGGCGAACACTTTTGCAAATGGGCACGGAAACCGAGGCAGCTTTTCCTCAAGATTTAGTACTTCCGCGGGTCTGATACCATGAAATTAAATGAGAATCTTCGAAACACGAGCTTAGATTCACAAGGGCAAGTGTCAAGAATGACACTAAAGCATAACCCTTAAAAAGGGTATAACTAGAAACAAAATAAAAATAAAAATGTATTCTTCATTTATATGAAAAACCAATTGCTTAAGAAGCATTGGGATGAAATACAAGAGGGGCTGCACCCCTTTATATACACAACTGAAAGAGGACTCAATAGAGTTGTTGCAGTCCAAACAACTCTATTGCTAGTCAAGTCTCGACAAGACTTAACTAGCAACAGTCATTCTAGTTCAAACTGAACTAGATGACATAAAGACAACAAAATAAAATTAAAGGAAAAAAATTACAGAAAAGAAAGAAATGAAAAATATATTTATATATATATATAATAATATAATATTATTATATATATGTACAGTTTTACATGTTAATAGTTCTGACTATGGTCATCCAAGCAACTGGAGCAAAAGTTTCTTCGTAATCGATACCATACTCTTGGGAATACCCCTTGGCCACTAATCTGACTTTATATCTTTCAAGAGTTTCGTCACTCTTGGTTTTAATCTTATAAACCCAACTACAACCTATAGGTTTTTTTTCTTGTGGAATATCTTGAACGGTCCAAGTGTTAGCCCTTTCTAATACTTCTAATTTTGCCTTTATGGCTTCTACCCATTCTGTATGGTTTTTGGCTTGAGTATACGATGAAGGTTCTATATACGAGTGTATTAATGCAATAAATGCCTTATATGTGAGTGAAAAAGATTCATACGCCACAAATTTACCAAAAGGTTTAGAGACTCTGGATGACCTTCTGGTTTGTACTTCGGAATATTTTTCCAATGCACATGGAAGATTGGTTTCTCTATGTCTTGAGTATTGTAAACCGGTGTCCCTATGGGTTTGCTCTTCATTAATAACATTATGTTCAGAATCAACAATACCTTGACCATCGTCTAGGTCGTATTCATAGTCACATCCATCAGATTTCGAAGTCAAATCTATCAAAAAAGAATATTTGGTTACTTTCTTGGTCTTTTCAAAATAAAAAAAAAAACAAATTTTTTCAAGAAGGATACATTTCTTGATACATATAATTTTTTATTTTTAAAATTAAAACACCTATAGCCTTTTTTATTATATATATAACTTAAGAAGACACAAGGAATGACAAGGGGGGAGAGTTTATCATTTTTGTTGGTGAAGACATTACATTTGCATCGAAAAACTCTCAATATGGAGTAATCAGGAGATAATTTGACAAGTTTTTCAATTGGAGTTATATTTTTCAAAGAAGAAGATGACATTCAGTTAATGAAATATATAGTAGTTAGAGCTGCTTTTTCCCAAAACTCTTTTGGAATTTGGTTTGCTATCAATAAAGTCTTAGTGATTTTCATAATGTGTCGGTGTTTTCGTTCGGCCAAACCATTTTGTTGTTGTGTGTATGGGCAAAATCTTTGATGTGTGATGTCATGTAAATTGAGATAAGTTTTAAATTCTTTTGACAAAAATTCTTTTCCTGAATCAGTGCGAAAAATAAAAATATCATTTTTAAATTTATTTTTAGTCATTTTGTGAAATGTTTGAAAATGCAAAAAAAAAAAACTCTTATTTATGTTTAAGAAAGTAGATCCAAGTATGCCTAGAGAAGTCATAAAAAAATTGCATAATATGCGTATCCGCCTTTTGATATGACCGATGCGGGACCCCAACATCTGAATGTATTAACTCAAGTGGTCTAGATAAAACAAAAGTTCTATCATGAAATGATAATATTTTCATTTAATAAAGAATACAATCTTTACGAGCAAAATTTTCAGAATTACAAAATTTTCCTAAACTTGAAAAGTATTGGATTTTGGATATACGAGGATGGCCAAGTCTTTTATGCCATAGATTCAAATCCAATTTCTGAACATTATAACAAAAGGCCAATTCTATTTGTAGCCATTGGACTAGCTCAAACAGCTATCAAACTAGTCAACAATGTGTTGACTAGTTTAAATCTAGTTCAAAATGAACTAAACAAAAAGAAAAGAAAAGAAAAAATTATATATATATATATTATATATGCATCATATGTATAGCTATATATATATATACATTAACATGGCTAATCACCCTCTTGATAAGAAAATGACTCAAATCTACTAGACATTTATCTTTAATTGATCCGTTAATGTTGGTTAGAATATGTAACAAGTTCTGATGTCCTCTTCCATACTCATATTGATTGTTTTGTCTCTTATTTTGTCGATTGCAGTTTACTCACCTGAAACTATACTGAAACGCCTATTATATTACATACTGTTAATGCTAGTATGTAGTAAGTATACTATCAAGGGCACCACCTAAATTCCTAAATCTGGAAACTCAATGAATACTTGCTACTTTTTGTTATTATCTCTGATCCTGCTTCTTGTTCAAGCAAGAAGTAGGAATCCTATTAGTTTTGCCGGTGTATGGATAATGGTTTCAACTTCCTACCCCTTCAAATAGGTTCAAGCTGTCTTGAAACCAAAGAAAGAGCACAACCTGGTTCAATTGTAGTGAGTCAGCTGAGCTCGACCAAATCGTAGGGATATTGTTATAAGCCCTTTGCATCTTTGGCTTGAATTTCTTGGCCCAAATGGGGAGTATTAACTATCTCTTGGACAATGATAAAATGGTACTTCTGGCAATATTTGGATTTCCAATCTTTGCAGGTCTATTAGGATCGTCTTAAATTAAGATTTTTTGAGGTCCTTTTAAAAACTCAGTTCATTTGGATTGCAATATCTTTACAGATCTTGTTTGGATCATTGGATTTTGTATCTTTTGGTTGATAGTCTATGATGATCTCTATATAACTTGTTTGGATAATTGGCTCGCCTTCTTAGTGCTCTTGGATTCTTTTTCTTTTTGTAACTCATTAACTACACTGCATGTTGTTACATAGCCATAAGTTCTCTCTTTTTTTGTGTGTGTTTGACATAGGGATGGCAGTGGACCGGGGGAAAGCGGGGCCCCGCCCCGCCTCGCCCCGTTTGGACCGGGGATGAAGGGTATGAAATGGGGATGGAGGCGGGGGTGGAGGATAAAATCCATCCCCGCCGCGGAGGCGGGGCGGGGCGGGGGTGGACATGCACTTTTCACCGCCCCGCCCCGTCCCCGCCACGATCCCCGCCTAATCCCCGCCCCGACCACTTTTCCCCGCAATATCCCCGCCCCGCCCCGCCCCGCCTCATCCCCGTTTGGACCGGGGATGAAGGGTATGAAACGGGGATGGAGGCGGGGGTGGAAACCTTGTCCCCCGCCCCGCCCCGCCCCACTGCCATCCCTAGTTTGACATGCTTGTGGCCCTTGCATGTTCAAAATTATTTGGGGCAAAAACTTCCACTAATAAGCAGCAGTGAAAACTTCTCACTTTAAAAGACATGAACACATTTCATTCTTTTTAACTACAAAATGCCTGCTCAGATTTTGCTTCAGTCCATTTCAGGCATGGGGTGTTCTAGAACAGAGGAATGGAAATCCAACTGCTGCAAGGAGATTATTTAGATCCTCACTGAATATAAATTCACAGAGCTATGTTACATGGATGACATGGGCATCACTGGAAGAACAGCAAGGAAATTCAGTACGTGCAGAGGAAATCAGAAACCTTTATTTTCAGCAGGTAGTGTAATCCCCCTGGATTGATGTTTTCTCGGTTGCATTTCGTTTTCATAATCTTCTTGTCAGGTCAGGATCTTTGTTGTTGGTCCTTGGTCTGCGTAATGCCCTAAATGGTTTTCTGTATGGTGGTTTAACTTTTGATGCATAATTTCTTGGGGGGGGGGGGGGAATGATTTGTTTAGACCTGCTAAACATCATGTCCTTATTAGTAAAATTTTTAGAGCCAATTGTGATGCAGGCCTACCTGGTTCGAGGGAGAAATCTATTTTGGTAGTTATATATAGATGTTTTTCCCATTATAGTGCGTTTAGTTTTGAGTGAATAGTTGTACTAAATTATCCAGATTAGTTTCAGCACACTACTTGACCTAATCCTGCCATGCATGTAGTTGGTAGATTTGGCTTAGGATAAACCTTCATCCAGCCTGAGCCCACCTACCCTTTGCACTATATGTGAAGGTCATAGGTTTGGCCAGTCGAGGCAAGTCCCTGTGGACACGGGTTGTTAGGATTGTCTGCAATCGGTGGCTGATGTTGATGTCAATTCACCAATTGATATGCCAGTCTGCTGTCTGCTTATACAAACAAACATGAAAATTCAATAGATTAACCGCCTTTGTTGTGTCTGATGGTCTTGTGCATGCAGCGAACTGAAATCGTGGATGATGCTTCCTGGGTTATGGGCTTTCTTGACATGATTGACCCTGCACTAGACAGTATAAAGAAGCTCCTGAATTTGGAGGGCAGCCCTTCCTTGAGTGAGGAAGCTATGAATAAGGGGAATGGTACGGACATAGAGACAGGCAGCATTCCCGCTAGTATGGTGGAAGGAAATGAGATTGATGGAGATAAAGCATCAGAGGAATTCAATCTGGACGCTTTTGTCAGAGGCAAACTGTCGCTTGATGCATCACAATTGGAAATTTCAATGGAAGATTCTGAGTCTCAGAACAAGAAGATTAGGCCCCTAAGAAGGATATGGAGAGCAGCAAACAACTACTCTACTGCATCATTGCGATCATGACATTTTCTTCTACCAACCTTTGAGGCAGATTCCTACTTTTTATGAAATTATGCCAATAGCACCTATGCTTTGAGGCGTGAAGCGCACGCATGCCTTGAGGCACAGTATTGAGGCATTGTTGTTTATGAGGCGTGCGCCTTAGTGTTTGAGGCGCACACCTTGCTTGAGGCATGTGCATTGAGGAGGAGCACACACCTCATATACTAAAAATGTATTCAAGTAAAAAGGTAATGTTTCACATATTCACTTAACGTGAATTATGTTGGCAAGTGTGTGCATTAAGGCAACATGCCTTTTCATTTTTTTTTCTTGCCTCTTCGTATGTTTTTTTTTTCTTTCTCAGAATTTTGTAAGTTTTAGAGATTCTCTTTTTTAGCAAACAAACCCTAATTCCGAGTTTAGTTCAAATGTCCCTCGTTTGTTTATTAAAAAGAAGTCTGATTTGGGGTCTTTCTTCTTGTGTTTCATATATTGCTTTTTCAATTTGAGTTAGGAATGAATGTTATTTTTCTTGTTTCCTATAAAAGTTGTAGATGGTTATCAGTTTTTTTTTTTTTGCATTGTTTGGCCTACAAGGCATTACATTCTAAATGGTGATTGTGAATGTAAGTTTCTCTAATATTAGAATAACTTAAATATATATGTATAAGTGAAATACAAAACACTATAACCCAAACCATAACATGTTCATCTACTTCATGTGTGATTTTTTTCTCTCAATCAGATATTTGAAAGCTCAACCTGAGTCATGCATATTTTTAATTTACTTATGAATTGAGATTTGAATAAAAACTCATGATACTATTTTAATTAGGTGAGATATGTTACGTTAGTTTTGTTCTTAATTTTACTTTAAAATCAAGTTTGATCTTTTAGTTCATCTTTCATATGCCTATGTGTTGGAATGTACTTTTTGTGTGTATGAATGCGATCTTTTTTTGAGTGAAAAATTATATGTTCTCACAAGTTATTGTTAGTAAAATACATAATTATTTATTTATTTATTTATTATTTTATTATATAATTGCATGTTTTCTTATCTTGCGCTACTCACTTCATCGAGGTTGTAAAGCTTCACCTTTTCTCAAGGTTGTAATGCTTTGCCTTTTCTCGACACTTTTAACAACCATGGCACTTATACTTACAAGTCTCTGTGTGTGTGTGTGGTGGTTCATTAACGTCTATTGATGTATTTTGCTGAAAATCTTGGATTCTGTAATGGCAAGCAAAATGAAGGGATGATATGCTCCAAAGGCTGGTGCAGACCTCGACCCACCTTTTTGTCAGTTCACAATCCTTAGTAAGGGCTTGGGTGTTGGTGACCCCTCCCAGGGTTTCCCTTGCAGGGAGGCGGGCCCATTAAGTGAGCGAATTCAGGGGGGTTCCTCGTCATCCAAAAAAAAAGAAAAAAATCTCTTAGTAATGAGCATGTGATTGATTGGCATTTGGTGTCGGGACCATTGACCATTTTGATTTTGGAGTACATAAAAAATACGGACGTTGGGGCTGGATTTACAAACAATAATAATATGATTATTGAGGATCATGCTACTAAAGTTTGAGATATGTGAAGGTGTTTCCCATGCACCTCCATCAAGTGAGATGTGGGGTGGTGATTGAATATAACTTCAACTGCTCTCGTTCCCACTGGCCACTTCAGCAAAAAATAAGTGCAGCCCACCAATGGGGGGCTCCGCTTGTCTGGCAGGAGCAGTTAGTGCATGTCACCTTGTGTTGGGACGTTGCAAGTTTGAATTCCAATGGTATATGGTTATATAACTGGTAGGGGTCTGCCTAATTCGCTGTCAAAAAAAAAAAATGCAGCCCATATCTAAAATACGGGTTGGATTTGGAATTTTTGACGTGGGCTGGCCCTCCTATCTGCTCGCGTTGTTTTTCTTTTTAGTAGTTTACAAAAAATCTATGTAGTTTAGAAGCTATTTACAAGAATTTTAGTTGCTGCATTTAACTGCCTAGTTTATTGAATGTATTTCAAAGCCTGCCTGAAGCAGTGAAGTATAAAGGGTTGACATTTGGCGCCATTGAAGGCATTGGACTGTTGAGTATAAATTACCTTTCTTTTTTGATAAATTTCTTATGGATGTGATCCACAAAGTTTGTTTTAGTAGAAAATAAATTTTGAATCATGTGATTGTGACATGTAGGCAGGAATTTCAAGTTCTTTAAAAATCAACAGTCCACAATGCACTGGAATTTTATGATTCAAAAAATTATATTTTAAAATTAAAATAATATGATTCAAGGTTTGGTCCTCAGCAAACAAATCATGTTGAACTCATCTATGTGGTCAGATTGAATCGATAAAGCTTGAATTTCTGATTTGCAACTCAATTGTTTCGTACCTACAATAACACCAAATATCAGCCCTATACGATGACATTTTTTATCGACATAACAGTCGCCTTTTATTAGAGGTCAGCCAACGGATGTTTTAGGAATAAGAGTGCCTTTTGTAATATAATTTATGAAAGTAGGCTACTAGACGCAGCCCATGTATTCAGGGGCGTGTCATTATTGACACGAGTCTGATATGACATGCCTATATGCTTATGACATGTACGGCATTAATTAAATATTTTAAAATATTAGTTTAATAATATTTCAGCAAAAATTACATTCTTATGTATTAAAACATTAAAAAAGTCTTTTATTGATTAAAATCTTCAAACAAATACACGTTGCTGTATCTTATTTTTGAAAGGAAATTTCTTCGGACATGCATGTCGAACTAGACTCACGTACCGTGTTTTTTTCTTTTTCCTTTTTGATATTTCTTTCATTTCATTTATTGTATATATTATTGTTAGGTTTTGTATTTTCATTTGACTGTATTTCATATTTGTATCTCTAACCATTATATATTTGCATTTCCGACCTATTTTTTTGTATGCATCATTCATATTTGGTCTCCACTTCTGAAAGATCATTTCACTTGACTTTGAGATGATTACAATGATCAGCTGGTTCCCACTGCCGGAGCTTAAAAAAAAAATACTTAGAAATAAAATAAAATAAACTCCTTAGAATCCAATATTGGTGGACATTTAACATTTTTTTTTAAAAGGCAAGCTGGGGTTGGGCAGACCCTTACCAGTTACACTACAATACCATTGGGTTTTGAACCTGCAACGTCCCAACACAAGGTGACGTCTACTAGTTGCTCTTACCAGACAAGCGGAGCCCCCGTTGGTGGACATTTAACATTTGGGCTGATTCCGGTGCTCTTTTTCAGATCTTACAATGAGGTTTGTGGTGGTCGCGAAGGGCTTGGGTCATTCCAGTCTTATTTTGTAATTTTCTCTTATGTACCCTTTAGGGTGGTGTTCCCTTTTGGTACAGGTAACCACTTCCTTTTGAAGTTGGGTGTGAAATTGGGGATTAGGGTTTTGAGAGTTCTGTATCTCGTCATTGTATTTCTTCATAAATTGCTAGTGGGTGCTTTCGCTCTTTCTTCGTCCATGGACGTAAGCCCAAGTGCCCAACCATGTAAATCTCATGTATTCTCTCTCTTTTCTTCGTCTCGTGGTTGATTTCATTCATTGTGATTTTGCATAACACAATTTACTTTGGAATATGTACAAACTTACTGTACGTTTCAGTATACACTAGATCTATTGCATATTTTCATTGCATTAATCAGCAGCCTAGCCCAGGTGCATCATTAGATGGCTTTACCAGCTTGTTGAGTAGCTACGGGCTGACCAAGACCCAGCATGGGCTTTCAACAGGTCAGACATAAGCTCAGCTAGGCCCGGTTCATGGTCCAGAGTTCCAGCCTGCTCAACCTTGGTTTTACAATTACGTAGAGCACGGTGCCATCCATGTTGAAACCTGTTAAAATGAATACAAGTTTGTCAAATCTGCATTTTGTGTGGCAGTATAATCGATCAAGTAAAAGAAAAGGTTGGAAGAAAGAGGGATCGATCACAAATCTGGCAGAAAACATGAACGTGAATCCAGAAAAATGATGGTAAGATTATTTCAAATTTGAACTGGATACTCATTTGGAATTCTTAGGTCAGTCGGATTGAAGGCAAAGGAGTTGTGTAAAGAGTGATTTGTTCATTTATCGATCATGCAGAAAAGGTGTTTACGATGAATTAGCAGTGCTTGAAGGTCTCACGTTGCCCTATTCATAAGGAAAGAAGGTGAATACTTGTCACGCCATCTAAAATGTGTAAAATTGAATGGATAGTAGGGATGGCACTGGACCAGGAGGAAAGGGAGCCCTGCCCAGCCTCGCTCTGTTTGGACCGGAGATGAAGGACATGAAACAGAGATGAAGGGGGGAATGAAGGTTAAAATCAAAACCAATGCGAGGATGGAGGCGGGGATGGACTTATGCTTTCCCCAACTCCGCCCCGTCCTGATCCCCGCCTTGCCCCGCCCCACCCCATTCTCAATCCTTCTAAAGATGGCAATGGATCGAGGGAAAACAGGGCCCCACTGCGGTTCACCTCATTTGGAGTGGGAATGGAGGACATGAAACGGGGATGGAGGTTAAAATCCAAACCCGTGCGGGTATGGAGGTTCGGATTTTGAGACAGGGCGGGGGTGGAGACCTTGTCCCCTGCCCCAGCCCCGATCATCTCGGCCGGCCCCCTGTGAGGGCAGGTTGAAGGACCCAATTGGTCAAAGGGGGGATGTCTATGTTGCTTGGCATACTTACTATTGCTAGTTGGTCCAGTAATGGGTAATATTTTTTCTTATGAGAGTTTTTTATATGAGAAGTTTTTCAAAAAAAAAAGTTTTTTGTTTGTTTGTGTAGCATAAAAAAATGTGAAAAAATAAGAGAAAGGAGGTGGGTGGTGGTGGTGGTGGGTGGTGGAGAGATGGATAGTGGTGGTGATGGTGAGATGGTGGATGGTGAGATGGGTTAAGGAGTAGAGAAATGTTTCTTATAAAAAAAGTGTACTTTTTAGAAAAATTCTCTCAACAAAAAAGTCTCTAAAAATCCGTACGGATTTTTCATTTATCACTTTTCTTATATCTTTTTTGCTTCCAAACATGCCCTTAAGCAACCAAATATTATGGGCATGGACTGCAATTAGTTAAGGTTTAGGGCACGTTTGGAAGAGAGAAAAACTCTCATAGGAAAAGAAAGTTTGTCTATGAGAGTTTTTGATGAGTTTTTCAAAAGAAAGTTTTTCGCTTGTTTGTGTAGCATGAGAAAACAGAGTTGAAAATATGAAAAAATGAGAGAAAAGAGGAGGGTAGTGGTGATAGTGAGATGGTAGGGGGTGGTGGTGAGATGGCTGGTGGGGAGTGTAAAAATAAATTTTCTCTTGGTAGAAAACATTCTTCCACCCGATGGAGAAATGTTTTTTATCAAAAAGTGTACTTTTTAGAAAAACTCTATCAGCAAAAAAGTCTCGTTTGAAAGGGCCAAAAAATCCATATAGATTTTATTTATTTATTTTGCATAACTTTTCTTACGTCTTTCCCGCTTCCAATGGTGCCCTTAATCTCTCAATTGATAAGATTAAATATGAAAATTCATGATTACGGTAAAACATGTAAGACTAGCTAGGATCACAATGTAGTAAAACATGAAAGGTTTCTATTCAAGCCAATCCAGATTTGGGCCATGGTGGTGTGATACAAATTTGACAAAACCCTGTCACCTGTGCAGGTCGTCAACATAGTTTTTCATGGAAAAATGAAAAGAGTTTGGTTGGGTCCATAATCCATATAAATGCCAGGTGTTTTATAATTTATTTACAATGCCTATCTGCACATCCAGCATGTTGGGATTGGATCAAATCCACAGACAAGGAAACCATATCCATTTTTGGGTTGTATCCATATCCGAGAACTTGGGCGGGATCAAGGTCTGACTTCCAAAGCACTTAGGTTACTTGGCTATCCCTGCCCCCTCACCCCGTTTGGACCAGGGACGGAGGACATGAAATGAGAAGGAAAGTTAAAATCAAAACCTGTGCGGAGATGAACTTAAGCTTTTCCCCCCACCCCAGCCCGCTAGTAAAATAACTAAAATAACTTTAATAAATTTATAGAATTCATCTCTTATATATTCCTATTTTCTAACCCAAAGGCTAAAACAACCCTCTCATTTTGCCAGCAGGGTCGACCCTTTGCCGGTTCAACCACCTTTAGGGATGGCAGTAAACAGGAGAGAAATGGGGCCCTGCCCCACTTCGCCCCCATTTGAACCGACCATGGAAAACATAAAACAGGGATAAAGGTTAAAATCAAAACCCATGTGGGGATGAAAGTGGTGATGGAGGGCAGAATTTTGAGACCGGGTAGGGGGTGGAGACCTTGTCTGCCGCACCTGCCCCAGTGCACTGCCATCCCAACTACATATGATCAATGTCACAGCGAAAGACAAACACAGGATACACCTTTTTTTTGTGTAATTTTATATCTAGTATACAAGGAATGAGATGAAACCAAAGCCTGATGTATGGGGGGAATAGACTAGCCTGCAAAGTAATTGGGACAGACAGGCGTTCACAAACCATTTTCATAAGGCCCAAGCTAGCCCGGCTCAAGTAAGAATCATCTATTTTCACATTTATTTTGGTAGTCAAGCAGGGATGTTAACAGCACGCACACTGAAAATACCTGCAGCAAACTTTGTGCATAAATTTTGTTTTAACAGAAAAATGTTCATGCTAAAAATTACTCTCAAGGACAAATTTTTTTCCTGAAAAGCAATTAAATGTCATCTGTAATTTCATGAAATGCTTATAAATAATTCAAAGAAAATTTACATTTCGATCTAGGATTAACTGGGTCAAATTTGATAGGCGGGGATGGTAAAAGCCACACTGTCATAGTCAAATGGTCTGCGGTTTAAATTTCGCAGGAATATTGAAATTCAGCCATCATTCAATTAACATGTACCATTCTTTCTAATGTTAACTTTGCAAAGATATACCACACGATAAGTCAAAACCTGCGTGTCAAAAGACCAGGCACGACAAAAATGAGTGAATTTTATTGAACTGTTTGCATTTCTGCAAATGATTCAGCATCAGCAGAACATAGATACATTTATTAATGGATGGGAGATTCAAGAATATGCTGGACAAGCTTATCCAACAAAAAGCAGATACAGAACGAGCAAACAATCAGAAAGACAAGGATTGCCTAAATCTGGGTGAAGGGACCTGCAGGAAAATATTCAAGATATTACGCATATGACTAGCCACAAATTTTTTTTGGTAATCCATTAGTTACATGATCAACACACAATTTCTTTAAAAAAATTAAATGCCATAATATGCACACAAAGTCAATAAGCATTCTTGATCTGACAAAAACTATCCTAACACCTGAAATATAGGAATTTTATCAAGAAAATAGAATCCATTATGCTAAATTGACACAAGGTTCAACATAATAATCAAATATTCCTTCATCTCCTCCACATACAAAAAAGTTAAAAAAGTACACAGAACAACACCATGAATCATTCTAATACATCTAAAGAAACAATCAAACATAAAATTGCACTACAAACACTACTTTTTCACTTCATGACTGGTATTTCTCATGCATATCCGTAATCACTTAAGGGAAGCAAAAAGAGACCAATTGAAGCACAAAGGAGAAAGAACAAGGTAAATTGACCTCTCAATGATGATATGCAGACGTTGAGAAAGAAAGTTCAAGCTCAATAATGACCTAAGAACATTTGTAGCAGGTTTTCTTCAATATTTCATGACCTAGTAAGCCTAATCAAATATGGAGTTCTGTAACAAAAAAGGAGACATACTTTCAACGGTCCAAGACATCCACAAAAAGAGTTCTGGTCAATATCAAATACTTCAATTTTTCTAGTACCAATGAACACAATCCCGACCTGAAATTATTCTCATTAACAGACGTGTTAAAATCTCTCTCTCTCTCTCAGTGTTATTAATACATGACCATTAGTGAGAGGGTATCATACATGGTCCTCGTGTTTAACAAAGCTGAAGTCATCCAGTTTGCAAATTGCTGTTTATTTTCACAACTATGCTTGACCCCTGCTTTGCTAAGAGTGATGGCAGCTGTGCATGGTAATCTTTCACTGAGCGCCATGTGTTTAATTTACAACCAACACAGAGAGAGAGAGGTCACTAGCACATGGCCGTTAGTGAAGAAGCAATTTGTTTTCTTTGTTCAGAAGGTGAGTATCCTAGACAAGCAGAAAATAGGACTTAAGACAGGATTATGCAGTGAACCTTTGATTTAGTTATATGAATCCTACTTATTTCATGTTTAGACACTGTATTCACTGATTGATCATAATAATTCTTAATCTCTTCCCTTCTGTTGGTTTCATGCCTCAAATTACTAATAGAATCAATCGATGAACTTACATGACCAACAATGTCATAAATTTGCTGAACTTTGACAAGTCCAACTGATAAAGTTAAAGAATGCGGAGATGTATAAGAAAACCTAGGAGCATCCAAGTTTACCACTTGCTAATGGCAAATTAAAATTCATGTAGTTACGATGGAGAATAAAACAACATGCAAAGCAAACCCAACCAACCTTCAAATTAAGTAGGGGAGAATCATGGTCAATAAAGCCAACTGGTTGACCTAGTAAGTCGCTCAAGTGAACCGAGCTGCCCCCTGCCAAATCAATTCAGCTGGTTGACCCAAATCCACATATACCTTCACTATTTCTATTTTTAGGACTTGAACTACAAAGTGACACCATGTATAGGAATTAAGAAGACATAAATCAGTTTTATTTATTTTATTTGCACATGAATCCATTCTCATGTTAACCCTTATTGAGGTTAAACATCTAGCTTTTCTAATTGCTATTGTTTACTATATTTGGAATACCATGGTTGTGCTTTGTTTTGATTGACCACTTAAGGCTATTGTAATAATTTTGCATGGTACAAACTACCTTTTCAAAAGTTAAAAAATAGTAGAAAGGGATTGATTCTTGATTTGATCATTGTGTTTACACTTTACACTACATATCTTGATTAGTTTTAATTTTTATTAATTTCACAAGGTCATGTCCTCATCTCATGATAGTTGATTTGTGGACTTGGACAATTTATGCATAGTAGTCCATAGTCGATGTACAACATCAGCCAACATTCTATAACTTGTATATTTTATGCCTAAATACTAGTTACATCACTGAATGTCATTTATTTGTTACTTAAATGTTAACATGTTGACGTTATAGACATTTGTACCATTGTGCTCAAGTATAACTTTATTCTTTTTTATACATAAAATTAAAAAATTTTCTTTTTCCAGAAACAAAGAGATAATAAACTGGTAAACTCACTAGGTTGACCCGGTTAAGTTTGAAGTTGGGACCAAACAATATGAGTCACATGTCACTAGTAAACTAGAGTAAGAATCAATGGATTTCGAGTCTTATCCCGTGCTAGTGGATGGAAAAGCAAAGCACCAAAAAATTTTCATTGTGAGACCAGAATATGGTGTCTCATTTCACAACAAAGGATCACAATACCAGCCCTGCACAATTTTGCAGCTGCTGTAGAGCATGATACAAGCACAAAAATTCATGCAACAGCCCGACATTGGAAAATCTATAAGATTCACTTCTCTTAAGGTAAATTTTAACCTGGCATAATCCTATAAAAAAAAAGGAAAGCCTGGTACAGTATGAATGATTGCATTAATAAATATTTTCCATACACAATGGCTGGCAGTTGTTTAGGTAAGGCAATCAGCACTTCTAGCGAGAATAGTACTATTCATAATACAATGTGAAAGTTACTTGCTTTATTGAACTTTTATGTTGCAATCACCCACTTGATTTCATGGCTTTCCAACACATAAAGAATGATGTATGGGAAGAAACATAACATAACATGTGTAAGGACTATCAATACCAGAACTTCCTACAAGCTCAATATTTCTACCTGTTCAGATGGAGCTGCACATAACTGGGTCAAACATTTTCATTACGAATGTATTATTTACACTAGAAATTTTTAAGAACCTAACAATTTTTAGTCAATGATGCATAGAGTTTTGGCTTTTTAAGAGGAGAAAAAGCAACATAGTAGTTCCTCAATTAAATGAAAGCAAATAGATCAGACAAACTAGACCCAGATATAAGTGCTAGATGAAACTGCATGCAAGTGACAATGTGCCAGGATAAGATACACTAAATCTGCTACAACAGACGTAATGGCTGAAACTATGAATACAAAAGTAAACAATTAACGGTCTTATACGTATGCCAAAAGCCTAAATATAACAGTTTGTTGCAGCAGTTCAATGTGGTAGCTGCTAAATAACCTTTGGTTACTCAGACATCTATCCCAGTTTTCTGATGACCAGGATGCAAATTGGCAGAAGAGGGAAGGGAGTTGTTACATATTCAGTGAAAGTGGAATTTGAAATAGACAGATATAGAAGTGCTGCAGCACAAAGAAGATTTTGATGCAAAATGGATGAAACTGTGCTAGTATGGTACAAATGATCATCCTCTCCCTTCACTAGGATTTTAGAAAGATACTAAGCACCTTCTTCTATCAACCATGTTGCTGAAAAATGAATGGTTAATATGCGACTGTGTCATCAATGCAAGAGACAAGCAGATACATGCCATTTGGAAATCAGCAGATTCAGGATTTAGAAATCTATACCCTCTTAAAAAACTTTCCACCTTTGGCTCCCATTCCTGTCCCTGCAAGGCTAGCTGCAAGAACAGATTTAGTGTCTGGTCGCCATTTCAACTCTTTGAGGACTGAAAAGACACTGGCCAATGCAGGTGTAACTTCACTATCCTTTACATTGTTACATGAAATAACTCTCAGCCTTTGAAGCTCATTCCAAGAAAGAACCACAGACTCCAGGCCTTCCGTTGTCAATAAAGAGCAGCCTTCCAATGACAGTAACTTCACTCGCCTGTGGAGCAAGACAAAATGGTTAAGCCCTTATAAAGTCTATGATGACAGACAGCCACGGTTGCTCTGAGCTACTAATATAGTATAGCAAAACTGAAATAAAGGGGGAAAGATTATAAAATTTGAGTTTTAATTATTACAGCTGTTGTCCATGGTCACTAAATTCTAAGGTACAAGAGTACATATAAAAAACGAATTAGGACACAGGGGTGATTGCTGATGTAGATTTTTTACAGCAGATGGACATTTTGAAGGTCCAATGACCTAACTGAGACCGAATCACATTTTGGCCAATTCCAAAGAAACCTTGTAGCAGGCATGGGCTAAGTAATCAATCCAAGTGAGTGAGCCAACTAGCTCAGATCAATTTCAGTTGCAAGTAGTAAGTGGTTATCAACACAAATGGGCACCAATCAAACGACTCAGCACATGTCGTCCCTTTCGTTAACATACTTTCTCAGCTTGAAAGATAATCAGAGTCCATGGCATTAACATATGAAGTTGTGATGTCCAGGAGAGTTGTGAGGCATGCATTTGATTTTCCTAATCTAATAAAGCAAGATTCTTTTTGAAGGAAAAATCTAATAAAGCAAGATGTACGAACATTTCTCAATAAAGAAAATGAAATGACTCAGGTGTTCCACAGCTGAAAGATAAAAAATATCCACATTTCACTAAAGTTGATGAAGTAAACCAACTCCTACAAAGCCAAAAAACAGAGAAAAGATCAGAAGTAAATTCGGTAAGTCATCCAAAGCTGCGGAAGCATTGTACAGTTGCTTTTAGTAATCCTCTAGTTTCAGATGCATTTCCAATTATAGCTCAAACTCACTAGCATGAGGTTAAAAATGCTGTCAATATCTAGAGAAAGCTAATAAACAAACGAACTGCAGGCTATCCAAATGCACAATTAGCCATCGCGTTGCGAGTTCTTCAGGTGGCAGAGGCACATTTAATATATCATAATCATTTATAGAAAAAACAGCAAGTCACCAACAATCAAAGTAACCAGGAGTTAACGTGATATTACTCTTACCAACCAAAGCACATCTATCAAGTATCAAACTCCAGCAACATATAAGAGTGAAATGACGAATTGTTACAACCGTCATATACCTGCAACCGCTAGCAATGCTAAAGATCTCATTGTCCAAACCCCAACAATCCAGAAACTCAAGCTCTTTCACGGTTCCGCACACAGTAAACAAGGCGCCGAAGCCCTGCTTGTCGCGCACATTGCACCGCTGGATTTGCAACCTCTCCAGCGTCGGGCACGACCCCAAGTAATCGGCGGGACCTGGATCCGAGTCGATCCTCCTACAACCCTGCAGCCTCAAGGTCTTCAAGTTCCCGCAGAACTTCAGCCCGGCGACCCACCCCGCATCCATCCGGTGATCACACAACGTGAGCTCCTCCAACATGAAGCAACACTGCCCAATCGCGCTGATCCCATCGTAGCTCCCCTCGCACCCGCTCAGCTCCAATTTCACCAACCTCTTGCATCCATGAGCCAATATCGTCAGACCAACGTCCGAAACCACTGATTCGTACAACCCCTCCGAGCACCCCACCACCTTCAACACCTGCAGATTCCTGCAATTCGAGATAGACCTCAACGACCAGTCCGTGCACCGGTGCAGCTCCAAATCCTGCAGCATCAGGCACTCCGCCACGATCCTCGACAACCCGGTATCAGGGGGCGGCCCCTCATCGGTCGAAAACGCCCTGCCCTCATCGTCGATCGGGCCGGAGACGTCGACCAACCTGAGTTTCCGGAGGTTGGGGCACCCTCCGGCGAGTACCCTCAATCCCAGATCCAGCGACTCCGACGACAATCGCCTATCCTCGCCGAGAAGCCGGCCGGAGAGATCGAAATCCAACGAATTGAGGGGGGTGGTGACCATGTTGTGGGTGAGCATCAACCCCCAATTGCAGGTGGGTGTCCTCTTGATGCAAGCATTGATCAGGTCCACGTCTGTGAGGTTGGGGAACCTGGAAACGAGCCTACCGTGTTCTAGAAAGTTCCAATCATGAAGCTTCAAGGCGTGGAAGAGGGTGCCATGGATCCTGCACCACCTCTTGCACACCAGGGAGTATGAAAGATGTGGCAGTGTGAGCTTTGAGAGGATTACTGCCAGGAGTTGGTCAGAGAGGAGGAGGGTGAGGTCGGTTCCTTGCTCTCCCTCTAGCTGCATCTTAAGGAACACATGGCGGTTTAGGGTTTTGGGGTTGTGGGTGAGGAAGAGTGTGGGGACCCAGCTGCAGGTTCGGGGCTTCCGAGGGGGGTGGGTGGGTTTTGTTGGGGGTTTGAGAGAAGGCATTGGGGTTGGGGGAAAACAGGGAGCATCATCTGCTCTGCAATTTGGGGCTTCCCCTTTGCCTTTCTTGTTGGCTTTGTGACAAAACCAATTTCTCTATGTATCCTCCCCCTACCCCTATATATGTGGAAAAGGGTGAAAAATAATTTGCATTTGGCAACGGCATGGCATCACCAAAAAGAAAATGATGGATTTTTTTATTATTATTCATCTTCTTTTACTGCATCAATTATCAAAAAAAAAAATTTTATTATCACCACCAACCACCAACGGGGCTCTGCTTGTTTTGGTTTAGTAGGAGCTGTTAGTGTTACTTCTCAAAAAAAAAAAAAGGAGCTGTTAGTGTTGTATAATAATAACTAGCGGAGTCTCCCTGACTCCAGCTCGCTTTTATAAAAAAAAAAATAATTATCACCATCTCTTTTTAGGTGAACAAAAGTTAAAATGACTTGTACGACCTCCAAGTATTTCAAATATGATACATGCATCCCTATCCCCAAATTGTTTTTATTTTTTCTTTTTCTTTTTCTTTTTTAAATGTTTGTGGAATTGGATTTTGATTGGTAACTTGGAAAAACAAAAGAATGATGGATGCTGTCTTCATTCTATTGTATGGTTTCCTGATTAGATATCAACATTCACTGCCATGAGCAGATCATGAGTCCAAACTTAGGTATTGAGGCAACTTAACAGCAAAAGCACTCTCCAATAATTCGATTTATTGCATCGAAGGATACTTTAGTAATTTTCATGGAGCAAAACTTTCGAAGTTGCCCTGTGAAATAATTTTCTGAGCTTTTTAATAATATGGAATGATACATACACGATCAAGTGGAGCAACACATCAAGGTCAGAAACTGCAATGAATTCATGAAGTTGGTGAGGCTTCATTTCATGCCGACGAGAACGATAGCAGATCAGGTGATCCATCAAGTGATTTGACAACCAATATTGTCAGTATCAGTGCGAATCTGCCGGAATCGGAAGAAAATCGATAAGGTACTAACCTGAATCGAATATTTTTTAATAAATGTAAAAAGTTACTTAAAATTAAAATTAATATTATTTTAATAGTTTTAACACGTATATGTTCTGTTTGATATAATATTTTTTAAATTATTTTTTAACCGATCCAGAACAATTCACTTGGGAATCGGTATCGGCTGATTCATTCACCTGAATTGTTGGCCAAACGATTGATCGCCAATACGGCTTTGACAACATTATCCAAACTATTGATTTCATATGGATGCCTTCATGCAAAAGTTGCAAAAAGCGGCCCATACCTTGATTGTGACAAATGCAATCAGTTTCCATGAGTTATTTTTTCTCCAATGGTGCCAATCTAGTTGTATTATGTAGCCTCACACCGTTCATAAAAAGAAAATGAAAACGATGGTATTTTTATGGATAATTTGATGTATTTCTCTAAAAACCCACAACTAAATTAAAACCCACAATTTACAATATTCTCATATCCAAAATCGCAAATAGCCTGCATTGCAATATTTCTTTTATCCTTTGGATGCATGAAATTGATGAAATGTTTGCAAGATATAGCGCTTCCCTCCTCGGGTGTCGCATACACCCACTTAAAATGAGATCTGCACGTTTTTTTTACACCACAACATAGCTGTGGATTAGCGACGACCACATTCCGTCGCTATTCCATCGCTAACAGGCTTAGCGACGACTAGGCGACGATATGCTTACGTCGCGAATTTTTCGACACTAACTGGCGACAGAATAAATTCGTCGTCAGGTCTGTCGCTAATTGCAACGGAATAACGAGCGATATATTCCGTCGCCAATCCGCCGATACTAAGCGGCGACCACGGCTTGGGGACGGATTTACGTCCGTCGCTAAGTCATCGCTAGATTTATATGCATAGTGACGGATGGTTCCGTCGCTAATCCATCGCAAACACGAAAAAAAAATTATTTGAAAATTAAATACCGAGAACGATACAATTTATATTTCCTGTAAATAAAAAACAAATCACACAAAAAATTTCATATAAAAGGAATCTACAACAATTAATCGCTTCACCTTAAAATTAACAAGTTCAATTAACTACAATTCAATAATTACATTTAAGAAACAAAAAAAAATAGAACTTCAACACAGTTCTCTAATCATCGCCAAGATTTTGTGCGTCTTCTTCTTCATTGCCTTTATCTGTCCCTTCAGCTTCGCTATGTTGATTATCGCTAGCAGCATACACAAGAAAAGAAAAGTTAGTATTGATAAACAAAATATAATGAAATAAATTACACACTATATGTGATTCTATCATGTGCTCATATGTGTTCTAAGGCAATAAAAAAACTTTATATGTGATTCTATCATGCTCATATGTGTGCTAAGACAGTAAAAAAATTGAATATGTGATTATAACATGCTCACATGTGTTCTAAGGCAGACAAAAAAACTCTATATGTGATTCTATCATGCTCATATGTGCTCTAAGGCAGGCAAAGCAAAAACTTTATATGTGAATATATCATGAATGATATATGTTCTAAGGCAGTAAAAAAATTCTATATGTGATTTTGGCATGCTCATATGTGTTCTTAGGCAGTCAAAAAACTGAATATGTGATTATAAATGTTCATATGTGTTCTCAGGCAGTCAAAAAACTGAATATGTGATTATAGCATGCTCATATGTGTTCTAAGGCAGTCAAAAAAACTTTATATATGATTCTATCATGCTCATATGTGATCTAAGGCAGGCAAAAAACTTTATATGTGATTATAGCATGCTCATATGTGCTCTAAGGCAGACAAAAAACTCTATATGTGATTCTATCATGCTCATATGTGCTCTAAGGCAGTCAAAAAAACTTTATATGTGATTCTATCATGCTCATATGTGCTCTAAGGCAGGCAAAGCAAAAACTTTATATGTGAATATATCATGAATGATATATGTTCTAAGGCAGTAAAAAAATTCTATATGTGATTTTGGCATGCTCATATGTGTTCTTAGGCAGTCAAAAAACTGAATATGTGATTATAAATGTTCATATGTGTTCTCAGGCAGTCAAAAAACTGAATATGTGATTATAGCATGCTCATATGTGTTCTAAGGCAGTCAAAAAAACTTTATATATGATTCTATCATGCTCATATGTGCTCTAAGGCAAACAAAAAACTTTATATGTGATTATAGCATGCTCATATGTGCTCTAAGGCAGGCAAAAAACTCTATATGTGATTCTATCATGCTCATATGTGCTCTAAGGCAGGCAAAAAGTTATATATGTGATTCGATTATTCTCATATGTGTTCTAAGGCAGACAAACAAAAAACTGAATATGTGATTATACTTGAGAGGGACCTGCAATCGAAGATCCCCTGTTTAGCACAAGATTGTTGATCTCATCTCGGAGAAAGGAGGCGACAGTGTCATGGAAGTAGTCATTCATTGTATCCTTAATGATCTGACGTGTATCATCACCGGAAAGAATATGTTGCTGCTTGGAGCTTATGTCGGTGGAAGAAGTCAGTGAGCCGTAACTGGAAGAAGCAATAACTGGTGAAGTGTTCAGATTACTCCCAAACCCGAACACGCGACCTTTTTTGGGTTCACCTGTTGCAGTCACCCATGCTGCAAGATCAAATGATGGATGCTGAGTAGCGTCATTGCCATATCGCTCTACCATCTATTGCTCATATGCCTCCTACAAAATAATGTTTAAAGTATGCATTAATAATTAATGATAACATTATGATAACTTGCATATTGCAATGATTATTAATAGAATAAATACATACCGTTGTCGTTCTCGCCTTCTCTGATATAAAGACTCCTGTGGTCTTCCGTTTATGTGTTTCAACAAACACATCCTTATATGGTACAATGTCTCTTTTTTCTGCTTCCTACGAAGTTAAAGGATAAAAGATTTAGTTCACAAGTTTGCAACAATACTTATAAAATTAATATGATATATTGATGAGTTACCATTTTCTTCTGGTGGCTCCCAAATGTCTTAGATCCACCTATGTGTAGATGGGCTTCGAGCATTTTCGCTCGATTTTGTGCAGCCTTCGCAGAGCGATTTTGAAATGCATCTCCCGCCCACTTATCGCACATTTCATCCCAATAATCTCTCTTGATAGTAATAGGGCCATGGCCCTTCCATTGTAGTGGATCATCTATTACGCCAGATGCTTTTTTTGCTGCAGTCTTCATAGTGTGCAACATGTCTACAAATCGATTGACATTCACCTTCTGCCACACCTTTCTTGCATCATTTTCTTCCACCGTAGTTGCGAAGCGATTCGAAGCCTACAAATATTTTCAGAAAGTTAGTAGACATTACTTAAATAAATTAAATATAAAACACATTAACTGTGAGAAACAACTGTATACCATGAATGAGGACCACAATCTGTCTAACACTTCCTTTGGGTACTCTTTTCATTGAGCCACCGGTCCTAGTAGATGTTGAAGAAGTGAATTCCTAATCTCCCGTACTACTTCTTGTGGCTCAAACTTCATGCTGCACATGAATTGGTACACAGTAAATATCAATATAAAATATTTATAAGATATACAATAATTGAAAACGAAATACTTACGGTCGATTATCGATATACACTATTCGAATGAGTCTTCTTGTGACAGACTAAGAAGACTCTGCTTCCTGTGTTGGCTCATGACTTGTTTGATCAACTGGTGTAGGTGGGTCATGTACAGGCGAAACATCATTTGTAAAAAAATACATTAAACTTTCTCAGAATACACATTTGAACTAATCAAGCATCCAATTAGTTAAATGATATACCTATCATAGGAGCCCGTGAAGATGAAGGTTGGGCCTGGCTACTACTGGATGAGCGACCACTGTAACCTCCACGAACCATATTCTAACAAATAACATATGTCATACAATACATTCAAGTCATTCACATCAAGTATTACAATACATTCAAGTCATTCGCATCAAGTATTACAATAATTCAAATCATTCGCATCAAGTATTGTAATACATTCAAATGATTCACATCAAGTATTATAATACATTCAAATCATTCATATCAGGTACTGCAATGCATTCAAGTCATTCACATCAAGCATTGCAATGCATTCAAATCATTCGCATCAAGTATTACATTGCATTCAAATAATTCAAATCATTCACATCAAGTATTGCAATAATTCAAATCATTCGTTGCATAAATTACAATACATTCAAATAATTCAAATCATTCACATCAAGTATTGCAATGCATTCTAATCATTCGTATCAAGTATTACAATACATTCAAATAATTCAAATCATTCACATCAAGTATTACAATGCATTCAAATAATTCGTATCAAGTATTACAATACATTCAAATAAAATTTTTAATCATTCACATAAAGTATTGTAATATAACTCATTCATTCGCATCAAGTATTACAATAAATTCAAATCATTCACATCAAGTATTGCAATGCATTTAAATAGAGGTTTGTATTACAAGATTTTGCTCACTAGCTTGAGAATTCTTCCTCGTTACTTGTTTGACTTTCTTCTTCTTCTTCTTCTTATTCATTGTTTACTCATTCACTTGGTACATCATTTGGATCACATTCCTTTATGAATGTTTCATCGGCCAATGGAGATATGACATGCATATCATGCGCAACATCGTGACCATAAGCGAAGTTATAGACATCATCTGATTGATAGTAATCGCTGTCTTCAGCTAACTCATCTTCCTGTAACTGATCATACTCAGGCTATAGTTTGGACTTCACCTTGCAAACTGCTCACCATTCATTTCTATCTGACTTTTTTATACTCGGATATGAAGTATAATAAACTTATTGAGCTTGCGAGGCTAATATGAATGGTTCATATGTTTCAAACCTGGATTTATGATTCACCTCCATAATGCCTGAAACTTTGTCGAGTCTTGTTGCAGTTGGATCAAACCAATGACACTTGAATAAAGTTACTTTGTTATTTATGCCTAAGTAAGTCAACTCCATTATTTCCTCTATAACACCGTAGTAATCATGTTCATTTTTACCGTAGCTGCTACCCTTGACACACACGCCACTATTCATCATTGATTTGTTTATACCGTAATATTTTGTATGGAATCAATAACCATTTACAATGTACCCGTTATAGCATTGCACAACTTTGGTCGGACCATTTTCTAAATCACATATTCCTTGATCTTTAACATCACCATGGCAGACCTACGCACATACATAAACAATGATTGTGATCAAGATCAATTAAGTAACTTAGTGTTGTTTATAAGTACAAAATTTATGTTAGCTTCTTTGCCAACTGTTTTAACCACTCCACAAACTTAGTTTCACGTTCTTTTTGTACTTCTGCATCAGTGAGATGTGAAACTTTTCTTTGCAACTCCAGATCAAATCGTCTGCAAACCACAAATACTTATATTACCGAGCCATGTATCCACATATAAAACATAAAAGGATTTATAATTGTGTTGCATCTACATATACTTACTCGATGTATAGGTCAATCACTGAGAAATTAAAAAGAATATATATGTGTGTTGCATCTTGCTCTCGATCTGTCAAGAGTCTTGATCGGCAACTACCAAATGCATGCCCAAGTGGTTGAAATATCGACAGCTTGTCAGCTACAGTTACTTGTTCTCCATCATCGTTACGGGGCGGGCATGTGTAACGTGTTGGAATATGAGGTTCGAAGTACATAGATAAGAAATTTGAAATCTCTTCTAAAGTATACGTCTCATAAATAGAGCCTTCTACTCTTGCTTTATTACGAACCTTTTTTTTAGGTCGAACATGCATCTGGCAAAAGTATACATTTCAAATTTTAAATATCTGTCATTAAAGAGACAAATATAAAAAAACATATACCTTTCAAATGGGTACATCCATCGATATTGCACAGGGCCACCAACCCTTAGTTCATATGGCAGATGTATGATCAAATGTTCTATAACATCAAAAAATGTTGGCAGAAATATATTTTCTAGCAGACAAACTGTGGTGATGACAGAGTCCTGGAGATTCTTTATATCTAATACTACGACCTCCGATGCGCACAATATTCTAAAAAATCCGCTGAACTCAAACAGTACCCCCCATATAGGTTTATCTAACATATCATGGAATGCTAGGGGTATCAATCGTTGCATAAAGATATGACAATCATGGCTCTTCAACCCATATAACTGTCCATCGTCAATTTTCACAGCCCGAGCAATGTTAGAGACATATCCATCTGAAAATCTCAATTGTCTCAACCATTGACATACATGTTTTATTTAATCAGGTCTGAGCACGTACTTTGCCTTTAGTTTCAGTACTTTGCCATTATACTCTTTGAGTTCCAATTCTGGTCTTTTGCATATTAATTTTAAATCCATACGAGCCTTCGGATTATCCTTCATTTTTTCTTTAACATTCATTACTATATTGAACACATTATCAAACACATTTTTCTTCACATGCATCACATCCAAATTATGTCATATAAATAGGGTCGGCCAATACGGTAGTTCTCAAAAAATAGATTTCTTCGTCCAATTGTGATCCTTCCCAAATCCACGAAAGGGTGTAGGACTGCGGGCATCTATTAATACATCTAGAAAGTATCACAATCTTCTTAGAATCTCTATGCCAGACAATCTTGAGGATGACCCTTCCGTTTCAGTTGTGCCTACTTTAAACACATTCTTTTGTCATCGGAACGGATGGTCGCTGGGTAGAAATCGACGATGGCACTCAAACCAGCAAGGCTTCTTTCCATGCCTCAATCTAAAAGCTTTGAAATCCTCCATGCAGTACGGACATGCCAACCTCCCATGTGTGCTCCAACCAGATAACATACCATATGCAGGAAAGTCACTGATTGTCCATAGAACAACGACCTTCATGTTGAAATTTTGTTTTTGGTGGGCATCATACGTGGTAACACCGTCATCCCACAGTACTTTTAGTTCATCAATCAATGACCTTAAATATACATTAAGATTTTGGCCAGGTGAGGTCGGACCAGGGATCAACAGAGACAATAAAAGATTTGGACGTTTTATACACAAGCTTGGTGGAAGGTTGTATGGAGTTACAAATACTAGCCAGCATGAGTATGGAGTTGATCTACCCCCAAATGAATTAAATCCATCTGTACATAGACCAAGTCTAATATTTCGCACTTCTATTGCGAAGTTCTGATGAGTACGATCAAAGTGCTTCCAAGCTTCAACGTCAACATGATGCGTGATCTTGTTTTCATCATGTCAAACTTTATTTGCATGTCATCTTATGTGTTTAGCTGTCCTTGAAGACATATACAATCGCTGCAATCTAGGAGTGATAGGAAAGTAGCAGAATGACTTGTATGAAACTTCCTTTGATCTCGTGCTACCATTGACTCTTGTCTTTGGCTTGAGCCGAGGATGCCCACATGACAGGCATGATATGTTGTTTTCCTGCTTCTTGAAATACAACATGCATTGATTTGGATAAGCATCAATCTTTTTGTAACCCATACCCAGAGCGTTGACCATAACTTTCGCACGATAGAAATTTTGTGGCAATTTCTCATCTTTGGGCAACATACTCTTCACAATCATGTACAAACGATCAAAACATGATTGACTCAAATTATACTCAGACTTTAAATTCATTAGTTGAAGAACTGCAGACAAGATAGTGTGATTGTCGCAACCGTTCCAAAGTGGCTCATCAGCATCTCTAAGTAAATCATAAAATCTACTAGCTGCATCGTTTGGTGATTCTTCATCTACGGCAGTTCTTACATCACTAGAACTCATAGCAGAACCCAGTTCTGTTCCTACATCATCAAATATCAAATTCGTATATGGATTATCGTGCACCACATTCACCCATGCATCAAAATCATTTCTAAATTCTTCTCCATGAAACATCCAGTTCTGATAATCACTCACAAAACCCTTCCTTTATAGGTGATGTCTAACGCTATGAGGTTCTACAAATTGATTATTCTTACAAATCTTGCAGGGACACCTAATCTGACCTGTGGGATCCACTGTACTGACACTTGCCATTGCAAATTCTATAAAACTGTCAACATCATCCATATATTCATGCGATAACTCATTGTCCACTATCTTATGGTACATCCATTCACGGTTTGCAGTCATTTTCTTATGATGCTACAAATAATAGTCTAACGAATTAAAATAGAACAATCAGAATGCTACGATGAAAAAAATATCAAATTTATCATGCAATATATGATGTCATGCAATAACAAGAATTTTATTGCATGCATTGATAACTTAATATTTTCATGTGCAAACTATTAATGACACGATACAATCATTTGAAACATGCATTCATTATACAATTTCACATGGAAGTCATAATCAAATTGAAAGTAACTACATGCAAGCATGGATATAATTACATCAAACATTGCAATACATTGTAATCATTCATATCAAACAAATGGCAAACATGTATCTGCAGCAAACACACTTCAATATCTCACTAACTACTACCATGCTTAGCATGGACTCCGCACTCCAAAAATAAGAACACTTCAATTTTCATACATTAAAATCATGCTCAACATGATCTTCGAACTCCAACAAAGCAACCCTAAATATCAACAATTAAGTGAGTGTGTGAACAATAAAGTGTTACATCTAATAAATTAAATAACATGTGATACACTTGCATCACTTACTTACCACGGGTATTTACCCGATTTGCATTGTTTTTGTTACTTACTTACCACAGGTGGCTGAGCACAAGCTGGTTTCGTTGAAAAATCTGCACAAAAAAACACAGTTTTAAAATGAAGTCACCACGAAAAAAAAAGAGGTTGTTTCGACAAGGGGTCGACTCCCCTGCTGTTCCGGTAGGGGGTCGACCCCCTTACGGAACATAGGGGGTTAACTCCCTTACGGAACATAAGGGGTTAACTGATCCCCTGTTCGGGCAGGGGGTCGACCCCCAGCCTTTCTGCCAGTGAGTCGACCCCTTGCCGGAACAACCTCTTTTTTCCGTCCCCTAACGAGCGACGGAAAGATTCTGTCGCTAACAACGTATTTTCTTGTAGTGTTAGACTTCACGAAGTTCACATAAAATTATTTGCAAACTTTCAATTAAATTTAGACAAAATGAAAAAATTCACATATATTTTATGCGGTCTTCTTCAAGTCTGCATGTCATCATATATTTTATACAGACTTGAAGAAGTCTACACATATATTTTATGTAGGCTTTCTCAAGTCCATATAAAATATATGCGGACTTCCTCAAGTCTTCATATATTATATAAGGACTTTTAGAAGTCCATATATAATTTATGCACTTTTGACAAAGTTTGCCTATATTTCATATGAACTTTTCTCAAGTCCGCGTATATTTTATGGGGATTTTTTCATTCTTATTTATGTTCGTTGTTTGCATGTTTAGATAGAATAATGTATCTTTTAGATGATGTTTTTCTCTAATTGCTCATCAAATCAAGGTGATCTTCGTGGAAGTGAAAAGCTAATGTCCTGATCTGTCGCTTTTTTTTTTCAAGATTTTCAATACAGGTGGCCAGAAAATAGCATAGAACCGATGAAAAATGCTTAGCCTTAGAGGGTGCAGAGCATGTTTCAATTTCGATTTTGAAACTAAAAAATGAGAACCTTAAAAGGAGTTTTGGTTCTTACTCAAGATACAAAAGTTATAGGCTTATCTCAGCTTTCCAGCGACTATCAAAACATAAGTTTTCGACATCTGATAGGAGATACAAATATGCGAGTAGAGATTGTTCTTCAAAAAAAGAAAAGTTCGCATATATAAGAGAAGTTCACATGTTTGAAGGGTAGAAAGGTCTTTTAAATCTAAATATTTATGATTTTAGACATGGGAAGAATATAAAAAATTGTAGGCTTTAAAAAAAACGCATCAAATTACCTCTATAGTACAATCATTTTTCAAAAAAAGGCCCAAAAGAATTAAACTTATCCAAATTACAAGATTGGATTGGTCCTAATCACATGCTAATCCGTGGTTCATGAGCACTAAGCAAGTCCAAGTCTTTATTGTTCGGATCTTTCTTTTGGTTAGTTTGAAGACTGATGTGCAGATCCTTAAAAGAGGACTTCACCCAAATATTTGTTGAAACGTTGCAATATGTAAGCCTATAAAAAGGTTGGGACTTGTGGTTGGTTACATGTTATGTGATGTTCATATGGTCTTTGTTTGGTAAAGTCTCATGAGATTTGAACTTTCATGCACATGAGAAAATGAATGTCATTGTCACAGCTAACCAAACATCAAAAAATTAGCTCACAAGAGGTGTTTCTCATTTACATGGGGAGTTACAATGGACCTCTTTTGATTCTAATTCATATGACTCCAAATCAAATTTGAATTGTGTGGTGCAGCAAAAACAAATGCACGGTGTCTAATTGGCCCACAAATCCGAGGATCTGGTGACTGAGGTTGGATTTGGTATGATACCCACACCAAATCTGAGGATTTGAGATCCATATAACCACACAGAATCCAAGTTTTTTTGGCCTGATTTAGGGAGGAGAGGACCAAAGATTCAAGGATTTCAGATCGTAGGATCTTGGATCCTTAGGCTTGATGATTAACTCGTGTTCAAGATCTAAGGCAATGTAGAAAACCCTTAATGAAAAAACCCAATATCCACAGCTTGACAACAAAAAAAAAAAGGGATAAATTCAAATATTATTTTTTAGAAAGGTATTGGGAAAATTTGAGTATATTTACAATAAATAATGTAAATTTTAAAAATTAAAAATAGATAATTTAACACATTAAAATTAAAAATGATATTTATTGGAAATAAGCAAGATGTGGACTGAAGTTAACAGCCTATAATTTCTTTTTATAGGCAATGGTGGACCCCTACCGGTTTTAACCGCCTATGAATTTCTTTCAATAAAAGTTCAGGATTTTTTGAGAGGAAGTTCAGGAATTAGATTATCTCAACGATTTTGTGAGTAGGATCACTATTCATGAAAAAATAACAAACTTTCTAGAGCTTTTAGTTATTGGTAAGATTCTTTTCTTCAACCCAAATGCAATAATAAACATTACATGTTAGAGGAGGATGGATAAAAGAGTCCACTTTACCAATACATCTTGAGATGTATGATTCATTATAGTTGCAATTACAAATAACCTCATATATTGATACTTCATTTATTTTTTTAATTCATTCAAAAACAAAAAAAAACCTCATATCTTGATCAATGTTGTCAGTATAGGCTGATACGCATAGTATTGGCAAAAAATCGATACGATGCTAACCTGAATCGGCCATTCTTTAATAAATGTAAAAAATGATTAAAATTAATATTTTAATGGTTTTAACACGTAACATTCTGATTGACACAAAATAATTTTAAATTATTTTTTAGCCAATTCAGAATGATTCACTTGAGAATCTGTATCGGGCAGATTCAACTGGTTCGTTGGCCAAATGATTCAAGGCCGATACCGAGACAACATTGATCTTGATACACTTCCTTGGCTATATTTGGGCACGTTTGCTTTGGTCATAGGTGGGATGAACTATCACACCTGGGAAAGTTGAAGCTTGAGAAAGTTGGTCATGAGGTCATTTTGGTGACCAACTTTCTCAAGTGAGAATCACAATCACTACTTGCACTCTCATGTTTGAAATTTGCAATGACAAGATCTTGAGAAAGTCCAACTTTCTCATGGAGTTAGCCATGGTGCCCTTTGTTTTCTTTAAATTCTACTCTACCCGAGGATCAAAGGGTATGACCTTATGAAACTTCTACATTAGTGGATCAAATGACATGAATGGTTTGCATTAAATGGATGAAAACAACAAAGAAGAATCATTGAGTCGTGATACCGTACGAGCTTACACCCCAGAAAACTCATGCTGATCAAGTCTTGGGCCATCATGTCCATGACCATCTTTTTATTCTGTTTTTTCGTTTTATATTAAATAATGTTCATAACATTAACCCTACAAAATTTTCAAGGTGATGTTACTCTTGTATGTTAGATAATTAGTGGAACTCAATAATTCAAACGAATTTCAAAGCTAACCATAAAATGAAACATGATATGACAAAGTGAGAAGAGAGAGAGAAACGTACGTGGTTTGGCAATTGTGTCTACGTCCATGGGCTGACAATGATTCTTCACTACTGTTTCTCAACGTTTTTACATTGTTTTATATCTTTTAGATTTTGATCCTAATAAAGCTCTTCATAGCATAAGGTATGCTTCTTATCTTTTCTAACATCTTTTTTACCAAGATCTTTAACCTCTTTCTTATCTGTTCTATCTCCTTGACGATTGTTATTATTGTGTTTATATTTATCTTTGAGAGATATCGACCAGGCTGTTACTGCATTTGGTGCACATGGCAAATATTGTTAACCTGTTTATCTTTATCCTTGAGAGATCGACCAGGTTGTTGCTGCATTTGGTGCAGATGCTCGATAACAGATCTGGATCCGATAATACCCCCACTCAAACTGAGCAGTGGTCTTGTTTACAGGCCGAATTTGGGTCTAAGAGAATGGAAGACTGCGTTCGTAAGTGGCTCTTAGTAAATATATATCGGCAACATGAAGATTTAAAGGAATAAAGGCTGTAATAAATTGACGCTGAGCCACCCATTTACGAACCAAGTGGTATATGATTAGAGCGATTGTGAAACACCGGGTTCACGGTCATATGCAAGGTAGAGAGATTATCGCAGAATATGGTAAGAGATGTAAATTCCAAGATCACGAAGTATGAATGTGATCCAAATGAGTTCAATAGTGGTAGAAGCTAAATACCGATATTCAGCTTCAGCGACCATGGGTTGCTTCTTTGCACTCTATGAGATACAGTTGCCTCCAAGATATGCACAATAGCCAAAAGTGGACCGACAAGTGGTAGGACATCTGATCTAGTTAGCATCCGAAAAACTATAGAGAATGAAAGGATTATAAGCAAGGAGGCGAAAACCAAAGTGGATGGTGCCTTTGATGTACCAAAGAATTTGCTTGATGAGTTGAAAATGGAGCTTAGTAGGAGCATGCATATATTGACAAACATACTGGAAGCTCCCAACTAAGCTCTGGTAATAGCAAACATCTTTATAGGGAGGGGAAGCATGTGGTGGTGATGGTTGGCCAACCATAGTTATGAAAATGGGGTGACAATACTTCATTGAGCTTTTTCGAGAATCTCATATGTATAGCGAGTTTGGTCAAGGAAAAGGCCTCCATCAAACCGTTAGACTTGAACTCACAAATAATGGTGAAAATTCCCAAGATTTGTCATGGCAAACTCTTTACTCAACTGCTGAATAACATCGGTCAAGAAAGTTGTATTACTCCCAATGATAATGATGTCATTGACATATAATAATAAAAAGATGCATCTGCCAGAGTGTCGACATATGAAACCCATGCATAACAAAAAATGTTGAATCAATCAAACTACGTACGAGAGGATTGATGCAACCCATATAACTCGCGATGAAGTTTACACACATGAGTGGGTTTGGAAGGGTCAAAAAAATCAGGTGGTTGGTTGGTTCATAAAGGCTAGTTCATCAAGAGAGCCATGAAGGAAGGCATTTTTTATGTCAAGTTGGCAAATGGGCCAAGAAGAAGATAAGGCAATGGACAAGACAATGCAAATGGTAGTGAGTTTAATAACAGATGAGAAGGTCTCAATAAAATCGACTCCGAGAAGCTGTGTAAAGCCTTTGGCCACTAAGCAAGCTTTAAGTCGATCTAAGGAGCCATCAGCATGAAGCATATTTTTAAAGACCCATTTGCAGCCCACTATATTCATGTCGGGGCTCTTAGGAACAAAAGAACACTCATTTTTTCCTGCATGGCGTGAAGCCAACCAGGGTAAGAGAGAGCCGCTTTAACGGTTTTGGGCTCAAGAGGGATTTCTAACTCAGCTAAAAAATATTTCAGGTTGGGTTTGATGATGCTAGCCTTGGCATGAGTCAACATAGGATGAACATTACTAGAGGAGACAATAGGATGAGAAGAAACAAATAATGAGATCAATGAGATAGGAGGAGTGACAAGTGAGGCAGAGTCAATCTATACAAGAGAGGTTATTTTGGTAATATATTGTTTCAATCAACTTAATTAGAATATTAAACCCTTATTCTGAAAAGAATACCATGGTTCAAATATGTAAATACATGCATATAAAAAAATATAACTGTAATCCATATAAGATAAAAAAGTAACCGAAGTCGACCCTCTAAAGGAACCCATAATGCAAACTTAACGCCCCTGAATTTAATAATAAAATTTATTATAAATTTTTTTATTACAAGGCACATGCAAGGGTCAAATCAGGTCTGACCCATCATAGGTCAGACCCCCAACACCACAGTCGATACAAGGCTCGGGCTAACGGGTCAGGTCTGACCCAACCCGACCCACGAGTCTGGTCTGCCCACCTCATCCAGTTCGGTCCCCTTAACCTGATGGGGACCGAACCAGGTCAACCCATAAGGCCTAACTCGGCCTGACCCAACTTGAGTCAGCTGAAAGGGACGCTGAACCGACCCTGAGCAAATGGCCGATCCTGCCATGAACAGATTACCAAACCGGCCCAGCATACTCAATCAATTGTGGGATATCGAACCGTCCTATGCCTAATGGCCAAAACAGACTGAGACGTCATACCGGCTGGTTCTCGAGTCAACCCTGGGTCACCGGGTCCACTGAAGTCCGGTTTGCCCGAGTCGCTGCAATGCCTGAAGGTTGAACCGGTCGGCTCACCCAAACAAATCATCTAAAGCCTAGAACCAAACGTCGATACCCGCCGACGGAAGGTCGAACTAGATGTCATTTCTCATCGGCAAAGGGCCAAACCAAATGCCAACTGTCACCGGCCCTTGACACCGGGCGGCGGGTGGGGCGAACTGGATGCCCCATCCACCAAAAACCTTTATCTGGTCACCCACCAGTGGCTTGGGCAAACCGAAAACCCAGCCACCATCGTCATTCGCCATCCGACGTGGGTGATCAGTCGATGGGCCTGTTGGCACACCCGCCTAGGTCACCTAAGAAGTGGAAGGGCCTTTCGACCCTTCCGCTAACCAAAAAACTGAAACGGAAAGGGGTCGATAGGGCGCCTTCACCATCCAGATCATGAGTGGGAGGGTTGGATCATTCCTCCTTCCATTTGGGCGTAGCCAAATGGTGCGGGGAGGGTCGATCAACCCTCCTCTTCCTGTGCCCTGACGAAAAACTGGAATTTAGGGGGGGGGGGTCTGTCTGGCTCTCATTGGATCAACAAGAGGCCGGGGAGGACCGTCCAATCCTCCCTCCTCCTTAAAGACAGATGGTGCCTACACCAAAAAGCTGAATGACATCCGACAAACCGTCGGATGCCGTCTGATGCCTTGTAATCACCAAAGAGGGTGAACCACCCTCCATGGTGAACTGCCGGTCCCGTCAGTCTTTCAGTGGCACCACCTCCTTGGCGAGTTCGGGTGCGGATGATGGCCCCACCTCACGAGATGAGCTCGCTTATGATAAAAATACAAGTTTGTATGCTTTCGCATGTTTCGCGATTTGTTGTTAGAAATACATGGGTTTTATGTTTTTGCTCGTATCTTGATTCGTTTCTAGCTATGCAACCGTGGCAAAATGTTTCTAATTGTCTCATCGTAATGACCGATGTTTTGTAATGTCACATTGCTAGTTCATGCACTCGTGGCACTGTGCACATGTATGTCTACTTGCATTTATGCACAGTTCATGATGACACATCGGTTTGCATATCACAACTTTTGTGTTGTTACATTAGAAATTTATGTTCCTTGATGCATACTGTACTACTTGATATGAATTGTGAAATGAAATGTCGTGGTTAATTTCTCATGCTTTGCTTAATCGCATTAACTCATGCTAGTTATATTCTCTTATTGCTCCATATGTAGCTTTGTACACTTGCTTATGTTGTAACTGCTCAATTATTATAAGTAAGCATGCTACTTGTTTCATGATAAATTGTGCTCTCATTTTCCACATATTGGTATATTGTGATTGGTTTGTCTCTCCAGCTCGAAAGAGTACTGACCCCATTTTATGGGGATACAGGTGTTTGCTTAGGCGTGCGATGAAGCTCGATGTGCAGCAGCGGACATGAACCCACACTTCTGAACCATCAAGGATCTTGGCAGTCGTTTGTTTTATAAAAAGGGAAATTGTTGTACATTTTGTAAATGTATTAAATAAAGTTGTTTCAAATCAGTGTCGTTTCACTCCTGTGACCCGCCCAAAGTTTTCCGCTTGTTTCTTTTTTGGTACTTCCGCACTTGCGCAATTATTTAAAAAAAATACCATAAATCCAAAGGATTTTAAAGGATTTTCAAGTCGGAAATTCTGGGGGCGTTGCATGTGTGCATCAAAATATATATTTTGTGGTACCCCTTCGATGATAAGGGTTTTATTTTGGAGCTTGGGTGGAAGGAGTTGTTTTATGTGATATGTGTAAGGTATAGAAGTGATTCTTTTTTAGGTTCTTTGTCACCATCATCTTCATTTGTGAAGTGAGTGCATTCAGTTTATGCATTTTTTTTCTCAACATCAGTGGTATTCGAGCTTGTGGTTCAAGAATGAATATATGCACAAGCCGAATGATTAGTTTAAATGACATAAATTACAATTTATGGAAGAATAAGATGAAAGATCTTTTATTTGTAAATGTTATATATCTCCCAGTGTTTTCTACTCAAAAACCTGAGTATAACAGTCATGAAGAGTGAGAATTTGAGCATAAGCAAGTATGTGGCTTTATTCGATAATTTATTGATGAGAATGTCTACAATCATACTCAACATGAGAATCATGCAAAGTCATTATGGACCAAACTTAAAAATTTGTATGCTGCAAAGATAGACAACAACAAATTGTATTTGCTTAGATGAATGATGCAACTCAAGCATAAAGATTAAAGCTCTATAGACGACCACTTGAATGAGTTTCAAGGGCTTATTAATCAGTTGTCTGACATGAGTATTAACTTTGAAGATGAAGTTGTAGGGTTTTGGATTCTTGCCACTCTATCGGATTTATGAGAGATATTTAGGGTCTCACTCACAACCTCTTCTCTAAATTGTATTGTTTCTATAAAGCTTGTTAAATTCAGTGTTCCCAATGAAGAGATAAAAAGAAAGTCTGAGGGTTATTCTCTATAATCAGAGACATTGGTCACTGAGAATAGAGGGAGAAGTAAATTCAAGGGTGAGAAGGGTAGATATAAAAGTTGAAGCAATTCAAGATCAAGGTATAAGAATATGGAGTGTCATCCTTGCGGAAAAAAATGGCACATCAAGAAATATTATTTTCAGTTGAAAAGAGAGAACAAGAATGTTGAAAAGCAAGAAAAGAAGAATAATGAAAATGACGATTGTATTACCTTGACTACTTCGACTGGGTTAGTTGTTGTCTATGATGATGATATGATAAACTTGACTAGTCATGATACTAGTTGGGTGATAGACAGTGGTGCCTTTCTACATGTTACTTTAAACAAGGAGTTCTTTGCTACTTATACTTTAAGTGACTTTGGAGTGTTGAGAATGAGTAATGATGGCTTGTCTAAGGTTGTTGGTATTGGTAATATAAATTTTCAAATCAATAATGAAACCATATTGATGCTTAAAGATGTTAGGCATGTGTCAGATATTCGCTTGAATTTGATTTCAGCAGGAAAGCTAGATGATAAAGGCTTTTGTAATACATTAAATGATGGTCAATAGAAGCTCATTGGTTATGGCTCATGGAAAGAAGTGCAACAGTTTGTATGTTTTACATGTATCAATTTCAAAGGATGTTGTAAATGTGACTGAAAATGATAAGTCAGTTGAATTGTGGTATATGAGGTTGAGTCATATGAGTGAGAAAGACATTGAATGTTTGATAAAGAAGAATCTACTTCCTAGAGTGAAGTAAGAAAAGTTGAAGAGATATATGTATTGCTTGGTTGGGAAGGAAATGAGAGCATCTTTCAAGAATCATCCTAGATCAAGAAAGAAGAAAATTTTAGAGTTGGTACACTCAGATGTATGCGATCTTTTGAAGGAGAGTTCACTTGGAGGTGCACTTTATTTTGTGACCTTCATTGATGATCACTCAAGAAGTTGTGGGTCTATTCTTTGAAGAGAAAATACCAAGTGCTTGATGCATTCAAGCAATTTCTTGCTTTTGTTGAGAGACAAATAGAGAAGAAGTTGAAGTGCATACGAACTAACAATGGAGGTGAGTATTTGGGATCATTTGATAAATATTGTAGGATGCATGGTAGAAGGCATCAAAAGACTCCTCCTAAGACTCTTCAGTTGACTGGTGTAGCTGAGAGAATGAATAGAACTCTTGTTGAAAGAGTTAGATGCTTGTTGTCAGCGGCAAAGTTGCCAAGACATTTTTGGGGTGAAACATTATATATTGTAGCTCATGTTATTAATTTGTCTCCTCATGTACCATTAAATGGTGATGTTCATGATAGGGTTTGGTTTGGAAAATATGTTTTCTATAACCATTTACGTGTTTTGAGAGTAAAGATTTTATGCATGTTCTTAAGGATGAAAGAACAAAGTTGGAAGCAAAAACACAATAGTGTATATTTTTGGGATATGGCCAGGATGAGTTTAGGTACAGGTTGTATGATCCTATTGAGAAGAATCTTGTCAGAAGTAGAGATGTTGTCTTTGTTGAAGATCAGACCATTAAAGACATTAAGAAAGTGGTGAAAGAAAAATCTCAGTGCAATGACAACTTAGTTGATATAGATGATGTTCCTTTGTCATCTTTCCCAAATTTAGTTAAAAATGACACACATAAGAGTGTTGAAAATTTACAACAGAATGTTGACAGGTTAGATATGTCTGATGGTGATGATGTTGAGCAAAATGAGGCTAATTCTTCTTCAGTTGTAGAGTCACTTCGTAGATCTACTAGAGAGAGACAATCTTTCAATAGATATCTTGCACATGAGTATGTTTTGTTGATTGATGGTGGAGAGCCTGTGAGCTATGAGGAGGCTATGCAAGAAGTACAAAAAGAAAAGTGGATTGAAGTAATGAATGATAAGATGCAATCTCTTTATGACAATCATACGTTTGAGCTTGTACTGTTGCCTAAAGATAAAAGGGCTTTGAAGAATTATTGGATTTTTAGAGTAAAGCAAGATGAGAACTCATCATACCCACGATATAAAGCTAGGTTGGTTGTTAAATGCTTTAGTCAAAAGAAAGGTGTTGACTTTGAAGAGATCTTCTCGCCAGTTGTTGAAATATTTTTTATCAAAGTTATTTTGAGCTTGAAAGTAAGTCTTGATTTAGAAATTGAGGAGATGGATGTGAAGACCGACTTTTTCTATGGTGATATTGAGGAAGACATATATATAGTACAAACTGAAGGATTTGAGAAGAAAGGAAAGAAAGACTATGTTTGTAGGTTGAGAAAAAGTTTGTATAGTTTAAAGCAGGCTCCTATACAGTGGTACAAGAAGTTTGAGTCTTTTATGGGAGAGCATGGTTACAAAAAGAATACTTCAGACCATTATGTCTTTGTTAAAGTTATTAAATGATGATTTTGTTATATTGTTGCTCTATGTTGATGGCATGCTCATTGTAGGTAAGAATACTTTGAGAATTGTTAGCTTGAAGAAAGAGTTGAGTAAATCATTTGCCATGAAGGACTTAAGAGCTATAAGCCAAATTTTAAGCATGAAAATTATTCATGATAGAAAGGCAAAGAAGTTATGGCTATCATAAGAGAAGTATATTGAGAAAGTACTTCAAAGATTCAACATAGATAAGGCGAAGGTGGTGAGTACCCCACTTAGAGCACTTTTCAAGTTAAGCGTGAAGTAGAGTCCTATAAATAAAGAGAAAGAAGACATACAAAAGATTTCTTATGCTTCAGCAGTTGGCAGTTTGATGTATGCTATACTATGTATGAGGCCAGATATAGCTCACTCAGTTGGCGTTGTCAGCAGATTTCTGTCAAATCCTAGTAAAGAGAATTCAAATGTTGTGAAATGGATTTTGAGATATCTTCGGGGCACAAGTAGTGTGTATCTTTGTTTTGGTGCGCAGAAGCATATTTTGGTAGGTTATTCAGTTTCTGATCTGGCAGATGATGTTGATTCTAGAAAGTTTATATCTAGATATTTGATTATTTCAGCAGGTGGTGCAATGTCTTGACAATCAAGACTTCAGAAGTGTGTGACACTATCTATCACAGAGGCAAAGTTCATTGCAGTGACATAAGCAAGTAAAGAGTTGTTATGGATGAAGAAGTTTATGTAGAAACTTGGTTTTACTAAAAAAAAACATGTTTTGTATTGTGACAGTTAGAGTGTGATTCATCTTGGCAAGAATTTTATTTTTTATGCAAGGTCGAAGTATATTGATGTAAGGTATCATTGGATACATGATGTATTAGATGCAAAGCTACTTGAGCTTGAGAAGATTCATACTGATGACAATGGTGCAGATATGATGACCAAGGAGTTGTCTCATGGTAAGCTTGAAATATGTTGCTTTATCGCCGGTTTGGCGAAGTCCTTTACATAGTCGGTGAGGGGGAGATGTGTTAGACTGGGTGACTTCCATATGGAGGACCCAGTCCATTTGGTGAAGCAAATGGATGCCCCCTTTAAGTGGTGTGTATTTTTTTTTTGAGAGTTTAAAAAGGTGTAAATAACATAAATATTATGGGCTTAAAATAAAAAGGTTAAAAAGTAATTTAAAAGGAAAGGAGGGCGGGATGGCCCTTGTGTTTTTCTTTCTTGGTTGCTCTTAAAAAAAAGAGAGTGAAAAAGAGAGGGAAGATGGTTTTCTTCGTCCTTTGTGTGTGTGGCTTTCAAAAGATTGTGAGAAAGAAAGATAGAGATTATGGGAGAGGAAGGAAAAAAAGAAAGAGAAACTTGACTTTATTGTGTTCTTCATCTTCTCCAAATCCTCTTCTTGTTTTTGTGAAGATTAAGGTAAGAAAAAAAGAACTTTTGTTGTGAGAAGGTCATCACTCTTTATTAGGTGATATTCTTCCACTTCTACCTTTTTGTTTGTATTTTTATTTCTCTATTATGATGATTTGTAGGCTTATTGGAGTGTAGGCATTGTTGATGCCCATTTATAGTCATTCTTTATATTATATAGTGGAGTTGTTGTTGGGTTGTTATCAATCTCGTGGTTTTTACCTCTTTTTTGAGAGGTTTTTTCACGTAAAAATTGGTGTGTTCCTCTCTCTTATTGTATTTTTTATTTTCTTTATTATCTCTTGCGCGTGTGCATCAAAATATATATTTTGTAGTATTCCTTAGATGATAAGGGTTTTATTTTGGAGCTTGGGTGGAAAGAGTTGTTCTATGTGATATGTGCAAGGCATAAAAGTGATTCTTTTTCAGATTATTTGTTGTTATCGTCTTCATTTCTAAAGTGGGTGCATTCGGTTTGTGCACTTTTTTCCAACTGGTGGTGCCCACCTTGTAAGACCCGTGAATTTTTCGAGAAAATTATCCAATAGAAGTTGAAATTTCATAATTGTCATTATCTATGTATTTGTACATAAATATGCATATGCATATACATATGTCTCTGTGTATATATATATATATATATATATATATATATATATATATATATATATATATATATATATATATATATATATATATATATATATATATCAAAAACCCTAATGCGGATAAATGTTTATATACGTATTGAAATAAGTGCATACACATGCATATTTCGATGCATCGGTCGTCAAAACCCTAAGTTTTATCCGAATTGCATAAGATCAATCGGATCTCAAATCGAGGAATTTAAACGATGTTAAAACCCCATCGTTTTATGTAAATTAATAAGTAATGTAAATTTTAAGAGGCATGGGTCATACCGAAGATGGTTTTTCACGAAAAATAATAATTTAGAATATATTTTAATATTCGAATTATATTTGAATTTCTGATGGGTTTGAGACCGACTAGGGGGTTGACCTAGCCCATGGTCAACCATAGGTGGACATGGATAACCTTGGAGACCAGCTGGTCAAGTTGACCAAGCTGGGTGGTGGCATTGTGGTAAAATAAGGTAAGACTTTCCTTAGAAATGAATCCGATTGGCCATGTAGGCGGCAACCCATGACACTTCTAAAAGAATTTAAAGGTAGCTAAAATGATGTAATTTGATTGGTTTCATTCCTGAGACACTTCTTGAAAAGTTTTAAAGGCAAGAGGGCATAATAGACTTTATTCAGTGGCATTTTTTAAAGAACTTTTAGAAGATTTGAATGCTTGCTTCTCATAGGGGGCGTGTGAGGCACACTTGAAGTATTTCAAGTATGTCATTGCATGGATAGGTGTGCAATCTATCCCAGCCATCCCTTTTCTGAGATTTAATCTCAGCCACACATTGAAAACCCTACCTATTTAAGCATCCTCTTGAGAGGAAGAGAGAGAAAAAGTGGCAATTTTCTCTCTTTCTCCTCCTCTCCTCTCTTCTCTCTCCCCCACCAAATTCATGAACCTTCATTAGAGCCTACCTTGAGCTTGTGTATAGGGCTGGGTACCGAAGAGAGACTCCTCTCTACACTCTAAGCCAAGAGTAGAGTCCGACTTCCTCCATTCCATGCATCAAGGGTGAGATTTCTTCATTTCTCCATGTGCATTTTCATTTTTGTTGTTCCTTGAAGTAATGCGTTCTTCATTCCTTATGTGTACATGAAACCGAATTCCACAATGCATATATGTTGAGTTGCATGTGAATTTTGCGGATTAGATCTGTGATGATGCTCTTTACTTTCATTTCGTAGCACTAGATATGGTGCATTCAATGACACACACAGAGTTTAAAAAAAATGTATGCATTTTTGTAGTTGAGGCATTTCGGTTGGCTCGCTTTCTTTTCTTTTTTTGTTATCTCTTCTTTTCTTGATGGCTTTGACTCGGGGTTTAAACACACGGTTCAGACTTGGTCCGTTTGCCCAGTTCATACTCAATATTTTGTCAAAACGAGTTTCCCGAATCTAGAGTTGTTAGAGATACCTCTGCTAAATCGACTGTATCGGCCTAGATACTAGTTAGATTTTGGTGTTCTTAAACATTCTGGAAATTCAAGACACAGACCTCTAACTTTGTAGTTAAATGCTTGGCCTGATTCATTTTTCATGGTCTTCTAAAATCTTTTTCAAAAATATAGTTTTTGCATGCACTAGTTCTTCTCGATTTTTTGAGTTGTCAGAGACACCTCTGCTAAATCAACTGTATCAGCTTAGATACTAGTTGAATTTTAGTGTTTTTAAACATTATGGAAAGCTAAGACACAAACCTATAAGTTTTTAGTTAAAGGCTTTGCCTGATTCAGTCCGCATGGTCCTCTATAAATATTCTAACTGTCTCACCACGACGCACATATATATGTTCGCTTGTCCTATTACTTTGATCATTTATGTTAATGAATGCATGTCATGTTATAAATGCTATGTTTTCTAAGACTTGTTTGAATGTCAGAAACTCCGTGGCAAGTTAGTGTGGGTGATGGACTCACCTCGTGAGTCAAGCTCACTTATGTTAGAAATAAGTGGTTACACGTACTTTCACATCTTGTGTGATACATTTCATAAATCTTCATATTAGGGTTCTGACAATGGTTTGAAAGTTGTGGAATGTTTGAACTCCATGGCGAGTAAGCATGGGCTATGGACCCATGTTGTGAACTAAGCACACTTATCTAAGAGTATCACGCCCTAAATATTAAATGATTGTTATCGCCTTCACTGACGAAGTACTCTTTTTGGTTTGTAGAGCTAGAGCTCTTAAATGTTCAAGTGCGACCTCGACATTTTGATCATGTTGCCATGCAGAGAACACAAGGCCGGATGGGCCTAAGTACTTCGGAAGGAGGGAATGTTGCTAGATATGCCTAATTAAGATTAACAGTTGATTCATGATATAATGATTTTCACCATCATAATTGCTTAATGTTCAGTTGCTTATTTATATAATTGCTTAAGGGCTAAAATGCTCAAGTACACTTGGTTATGCACCTAGATGCATATTTGCTATCTAATAATGTTATTTATTATTTAATATCAACCTTGTGTTTTAGGGTTGTATGTTTCTGCTCTTAGTTATAATTAATGAGATGTTCATCATTGCCATTGATTGCTAATGTTAATTACATGGTCATGCTAGCCATTTGATAATAATTCGTACTGCTTCTTCACTTATCACAGTTACACTTGTTTAATCACTTCAAACATGCTAAATGTCTCACCATGATGCACATATATGTCCACTCGTACATATGCATTGCTTGTGATATTTTACCTGTTCCGTCATGATAAATTCACTTGTGTTGTTGCTCTGGTTAATTATGTTATTTGATGTATATCATGTTATAAATGCTATGATTTTCGCAAATAGATTGTCGTGGATGATTTTTCACCAACTTGCAAGAGTACTGATCCCGTTTTATGAGAATACAGGTAGTGACTTCTCGTGGTGCGATGGAGCTCGATGTGTGGTGGAGGACTGAACCCACACTCTATAACTCGAGATCTTGGTAGTTGTCTTTTGAAAAAGAAAATGATGTATATTTCTCCTGTATCATTTTGTAAACTGTGATAATAAAAATGTTTTATGTTCTTGTTGTTCACCCTGTAACTCACCCAGAATTTTCAACCGATTTTCCTTATGTTTTTCCGCTTTGCGCAATGTTTTCAAAAAAAAATACTCTAAAAATCTAAAAGATTTTTCAAGTTAAAATTTTGGGGGGTGTTAAACACCCTGTCCCGACTTTTCAAAGGGTCATGGTGGGCAACGTCTATCCCAACTCAATCTTTCACAAGGTCAATGTCTATCCCAACTCAACCTTTCACAAGGTCGGGGGTAGACATTGCTCATCCCTAAACAAACCCACTATTCATGGGGTTTTGGTCCAGGGTGGGCACATGGCCACCCTGGCCCAAACGTGGCTCCGCCCCTCTAGAGAAATATTATCCAACTTTAAAGAACTAATAAAATGGGGGTTATGTGGGTTAGATGAACTACTTTAATGGAAAGGGTAGATAAGGTTCCCCTGGTTTATAATAACCTTTGCAGGGTGTCGTGTTATTTATTAATAATTTTTGGCAATATGATGAATTTGTATTTGTAAAGTGATACAATAAAACAGAAAACACACGCAGTTATACCTATATTAATAGTGATAATAAATAAATTTGTTCAAATTATAAGAGCATTTAAGTTGAAAGCCTGCTTATTTTAGAAACGAAGTTACAATAATTTTTTTCAATATTTTTCAGAAGAAACAGTTTTACAATCGAAGATAGTAACTATCATTTGATCGGGTAGAATTACAATATGGATCCACAGGCATAAACTCAGTGTTCCACCCCTCGTGAGCAATGGTGTCCAAAATACTTGGGACAAAATCTCAACAAAAAGGTTAAAAAACAAAGATTGGATCACCTGAGACAAAAACTTCACTTGTTCAAGACACCTCTGTGCCTGACAAGCAATGTTTAAATAGGATTGTTCTACCCAATGTTGTCTGTATCGGTGTCAGCCCTGAATCGTTGGGCCACCGATTCAGCTGTATCGGTCGTATACCATACTCAACTGAATCATTCATTCTTATCGGCCAGAAAATTATAAAAAAATTATGTGTCAACATGACACGTGTTAAAACCATTAAAATATTATTAAAATTATTTATTATTATTTATTTTAAAAAAATAACCGATTCAGGATGAAGCTTAATAAAATTCTGCTGATACGATGCGTATCGATACTGATAACATTGGTTCTGCCCGATAGTGTCCATGCAATCAAACGCCCTATGGGGGGCGTTTGAAATATGGGACGAAATCTAGAGTCATGCCGCTTATTGTTTGGAACCATTTTATCATCTACCCAATAACAAAATGCATAATGGCACACGCACACACACACATATGCCATTAGTTTTTTGAAATTTTATTGAACAAAGAGCTAGTACATGTACCAAAGAATACACTTCCAAGTCCATTCGTAAATAAACAAGTGCATACCAAATTATTTTCCCAAGTACAAAACTGAAAGTTCGAGCTCGAAATACATGATGTTCCCTGGCGCTATGGGTGTCTCAATGGTTCGGGTTTACCCAGACCAAACCCTATACGGTACGGGTATGGTGATAAATAAGGGCCTGTTTGGAATCTTGGCGCTGGGATGGGCGTTTAAGCATTTGGTATTCCCGAGCAGTGTTGTGAGAGGCGTACACCTCAGTACCTGAAGCATACGCCTCAGAGGCGTACGCCTCAATACCTGAAGCGTACACCTCAGAGGCGAGGCGCACGCTCAAGGTACTGAGGCGTTGCTGTGATGCGCCCCTCATCAACCTCCGACCAGTTGTGACCACCGACCACCGGAGTTGCTGTGCTGCAGCTGCTGCTCAGTCTTCTCCGACCACCGGACGACCGGCATATCCCTCGCTTCCATACCAGCTGGGCGGGTGGTCCTTCTCTTACTGCCTCCCCTCCCACCGCTTCACTTCCATTCCAGTTGTGAGAGGCGTACGCCTCAGAGGCGAAGCGCAGGCTCAACGCCTCGCTTCGCCTCATCGCATTTAACAACCTTGTTCCCGAGGTAAAATCTTGGTTCAACGCCCATGATGGTCCTGTTTGGAATCTCGGCGTTTATGCATTTGGGATGGGAAGTGAGGGCCTTTCTCCTTTGTATTTATGGATTTGGCAGTAGCTGGCAAAGCAGTTACCACTTCCTCAAATGCATAAACTCCATAAACGCCCATCCCAGTTATCGATCCCAAACATGCCCTAAGAAGTCCAGCGGGAAATACTTGGAATAATTCTACCCAATTAAGACCCGGGTCTGGACCTGAAGGTCCAATTAATACATAGATCTGAGTATAGTTTATAAAATATTATTTTATCGGATATGATTCGAGTTTGATTCATGTAGTTCTTATCGGATTTGGGTATGGTTTCTTTTATAGTATATCCGATTAGATCCTGTTTTAAACCCGATATCATACCAAAAAATTGGGGCTAAGTCAGACTCCACCTGAGTTAAAACCAAACCCGACCCGTTGAAACCCAAGAAGGCATCTCTTTTGCATTTTGAAGTAACCATGGTGAGAGAGAGAGAGAGAGAGAGAGAGAGAGAGCACGCTTGCCCAGCTTTCCAGATAGAGGCCATTTTGTCTGACGAGTCCTTCCACATTAAATGTTATCGTGGCTTTGTATAATTGGTTTCAACGTGGCTCAACCCCTATCACCAATTATTATCTCTTTCTTCAGATTATCATGTAGTAGTATCTCATTATATAAATGGGATTAGGGTGACAAACACATAGGCCCTACTATATAGGTTATTTGTTTAAAGAAAAGAAAAATATTCGTAGCTTTATTCTTTTGAAGTGAGGGAAAGAGAAGAGATCGAGAGAAAAAAAAAAAAAAAAGAGAAGTGAGAAAGAGAAGATAGAGAAAGATGGTGCTTTTGACACGTGGCAGTAGACTAACTTCAATTATGGAATGAACCGGCCATTGGAAAAGGGTCCTTCTTTTTAACCAATGGGTGAAAATAGGGCTTCAGGTCTAGGGTCTTGTGCCTATGCTTATATGGGTTCCCATTGTGCATAACAACTACAATTAGGGTGACTTTGATTTGGGTACCTCTTTCTAGTCTTTTTTTTTAATTAACCAATTGGGAACTTCGTATTACGTATGTGAATTCAAAAAGTCAAGAATTTTTGTGTCATTTTTGACTCATTCATTCAAGAATCTAGATCAAACTAAAAAAAATCAGTAAGGAACGCCAAATAAAGAAACAATTTCTTAATGAGTAATTCATCGCAATTGCTGCTTCTGAATTTTCTGCTGCGTCAAATTACTACAAACAATGTTGCTGTCTGCTTTTGAGCAGGCCTATTCTTGCTACTTCCAGTCAAACAGTCCCCCCCCCCCTCACCACACACACTTTACGACATCGCTTTCTTTTTTTTGTTCTTTTTTCTTTTGTCTTCAAAAAATGTAAAAGAAAGGTTGGCAGAAGATGTTATTGTCATTTTTCACAGATGATTTCTTTAAATAATTACTGCAATATTTGTCTTTTTCAGCTTTCAAAATCTTTCTTTTCTTTTTTTATTTGAAAAAACAAATATTTGGGCATGCAATTTACACCCTTTTTTCATGTATTCATTAAAAACAGAAAAAGAAAACGGTAGAAGACAAAGAACAAAGCTCCACCAAACATGCATTAGTTAAACTAACTAACAAAAAACAACGGTTTTATGATCAGAAGAGCATTTTAGTTTGATATTGATGGGAAAAAAGGCCTTCCTCTTATAGAAAATTAGATGATATATCCATATTAGTTGCAGTATCTCTTCATTAAAGATGTAGCAAGTAGTAATGAAAAGGGGGGTTATTCTAAGAAAAAAAAATAAAAAGAATATGCTTTTAGCTGATTTGATGCTTAAAAAAAATAATATATTTTTAAATGAAAGCATTTAATGCTGTTGCCCTCAAGTCTTATCACCTCTGCAGTGGGACTCTACTGATTGACTCTCTCTCTCTACAAGACCAACAATTCAAAATGCACCCCACCTCACGTTTTTTCTCTCTCTAAATGGTCGCCCATCTCCCTGTTACTACTACTACCACTCCATGATCCTGCTTTTGTCTCGCACGTGTGAACCACTCGTTAGCCAATGAGGATAGAGACTGCAGAAGGGTGTTGCGGAAGTGCCGAGCAATAGTATGCCTGTCCCCCTCCTCACTGTCACCGCCAGCACCACCATCTCCACGTCCCCTACTCCCCCTCTTTCGCTCTCTCTCGTTCACAAAAATGTAATCTGTCCTTCTCTTGCTGGTCCTCTCTCCTGCTAGAGAGAGAGCACAGAGTTGTTTTTATTCCTCAGAGAGAGAGAGGAGGAGGGATGGATGATAACATTGAGAATGGAAGAAATGATCGTCATCATCACCATCATGAGAACGATCATCATCACCATCCCCACCGCGATTACTATCGAACCACATGGAATTTCTCTCAAGATCCCAGCACGAGCAGCAGCACCACCACCAACACCTACCTCCTTCCTCCTTTTGACCAGCCATCTTCCTCTTCCTACTTATCATCACCAGCCTTCAACCATCACCACCACCACAATCAGAGCGACGGCTTCCTCCACAGCTCCACCTTCCTCCCACTTGAAACCAAGACCTCTCAATCCTTCCTCTTGACTCCCACCGATCTCGTCGCCTCCTCCGATTTCCCCCACCATTCACTGGGCATCACCTCCGACTCTCTCACCCTCAAACTGGGCAAGCGCTACTACTACGAGGATGCGAGCGGTGGTGGTGGTTTAGCGAAGCTGGGCCCAATAGAAGAACCCCAAGTATCCGGTTTCTCTCTGCTGAAGAGGGGGAGGGCCTTCCTACCCCACCACCAACCAACACCACCACCACCACCATTATTATCGTCACCGTCGGTTATGGGGACGCCTGTACCGAGATGTCAGGTGCAGGGATGCAACGTCGGTCTGTTGGGAGCTAAGGAGTATCACAGGAGGCACAAGGTGTGTGAGATGCACTCCAAGGCTCCCAAGGTAATCGTCCAAGGACTAGAGCAACGATTTTGCCAACAATGCAGCAGGTGGGTTCCTCTCTCTCTCTCTATTCAGTTGGCAGTAAACGTACATCTCGTCTATCTAGTCGCGTTTGCTCGCTTCAGGTTTTGTGATTATGGATACTTGATCACGCCATTGTTTCCTTTTGTCTTCTGGGGATTGGTGCTGCTGTATTATACACTTGAGGATTTGAGTCTATAAGGGATTCTCAATAGTTTCTTTTATGGGTTTGTGGTTGGTTTCCGCAATTTTTTTGAGAGAGGTTGGTTTCTGCAATTTTAGTCATTAAGGGGAAAGAGTTTGACCTGATTTATTCAGGTTAGTTAGCTTCTTCCTCTTCTTCATGTTATCAAGTTTTTTGAGTTCTTTCGCCTAACCCTAGCTTGCCTATAAAAAAAAGTTTTTGGGTTCTTTTTCTTTCACAGTGTTTTCTTAGAATATTGTTGCATTTTGTATTTATACACTTCTGTTTCGAGTTTTTCTTACCATATGATCCAAAGAAAGCTTCTCTCTCTAGTTATTGATTTTATATGGTTTTCTCTTCATTTTGATTTTACTGTTTTTCTTTTCCTTCTTTGTTGCTTTCTTGTACATGGTAGTCGATTCATGGAGATTTCTGGAATTGGGTTTCTCACTTCTCAGGTGTGTCTCTGTGATTCCCTTGCTTTTGATGCTTGAGCACTTCCCTAGGTTCCCCTTCAAGATGCTGAGGCATTCTGTGACCTTGAAGTAATAGTGTTAATGGATCAAGTTTTAGTGTTAGCGTTCCTGTAATTGGCCTCATCGATTTTCACCAACCTCTTATTTTAGTGCTTCTATTCGTCTGAGATGTTTCTTCCTCGTCATTCTCATACTCTCAAATGTCTCTTTGAGTTTTTTCTATTGCCTTTGTTTATGCAATCCGTTTTGGGATCTGCAACGAATTTTTTGGGTACCTGACTATCTATTTTGTGGTCCACACATGGAAAAGCAATTTAATTAAGCTATCCGTTCCTTTACCATTGTCAGCATCTGGCTATTAGAAGTCTTACTGCAGAAATAGCTCCTTTTTGGGACGTGAAAGGCCGATTTTAACGCTATTTAATTTTGGGCGTAACCCGGCTTTTTAGAAGTTTTGCTGCAGAAATAGCTTCTCTGGGTATTTGTTTTTTTTTTTAATGAAGGTACTTGGTGTTTCATTATCACTGCATTTGCTCGGACATCTGTTTCTCCTTTTTTTTTCTTCCCCCCCTTCTCCATTTTCTTTGTTTGGGTTAATTGCCAAAACTTCTATAGCTTAACATGCCTTGTGGTTTATCTATTGTGTATGTAGGTTCCATGTGATTTCTGAGTTCGATGATTCTAAGAGGAGTTGCAGAAGGAGACTGGCTGGTCATAATGAGCGTAGGAGGAAGAACTCTTCTGATTCCATAACTAAGAATAATCCTCAAGGTATAGCTAGTAATCCTCTTTTAGCTTTTGCATGGCTTGTGTGTGGTTGGGGGGGAGGAGGTCTAGGTTGTCATCTCCATGCCCTTTTCAAAATGAGTAGGCATATGCTTGGGGTATGGGGTACCCTTTTACTTCAAGTCCATAAATGTGTGCAAATATGGGCCTTATAGATTTGAGGACTAAGATTCGCTGAGCATCTAAGAATTATATTATTTGCTTTTTGTGAAAAAAAAAACTATATTACATAAATACTTTGCAATGAATAACTTTTATATATGTTGGAACCGCCTATTATAGTTCTGGCTCTGGAGGCGTTCAATGGACTTCTCCTGCATTACATAATATGCGTGTTTTTAGCTTGAGATAATGCTGATCAGTGCCCTTGGATTTGGCTCCCTAGTTATTTCACAATGCTAATTTCTGGGTCTTGGGGCTTGTTTTACAGCAACCATTTGTTTCGTGTCATCTTTTGACTTAATTCTTAAGTAGATGCAGTCAATGTGATCTATGTCATGCAAATGCTCGATCTTGCTTTCTGTATCATATTTCTTTATATGCTAGTCATATTGAAAACTTCATAGTTCATAAAATTATTGTATCTCTGTATCAGCATCCGTACATAGAATGTAATAATAGTTGCTATTAGATAATATTCTTCATACGGAAATGTCTGTGTGTTTTTGAGGTTCATTCCATGTTGATTTAGTGTGGAATTTGTAATTTTATTTTTTGATCCTCTAGAGGGATTTCTTGCATGTTTTGAAACTTTAATTGTTTTTGCTCATTGTCATTTAAACAAGTCAATGGATTGGTTGTGCATTAAATCATTAGTCTAGCACCCAGGGCTGGTTGGTTCTTAAGCCTCTCTGCATACTGTGTAATCATTAACTTGATTATCGGTTTGATGCACGCTTCACATGATTGAATGTTCTCACTCATATTTAACTGCTATATGTGATTTGTCGATCTTAATAGTAATGTAGCCATAGCTGCACTTACGCTCGCTTAGTATAGTAGACCTCTATTTAGTTGTCTACCACTTTCTCTTTTAAAAGAACTGTTTCCCAAGGAAGTATGTGGGAGTTTATTTGCAAACTTAAGAGTGCTTTGCTAATTCTTCCTCCAAAAAACTGTCATCGGCACAAACCCATAAGTTATGATTTGGATAGTTACATATTGATAAGCTAGATATGACCTTTAATAGCATCACCATTGTTACTTTTCAATTTTCATCCGTGTGATTTGTTTAGGCCTCTAATATTTAGCGCTATTAATCGCTCCAGCTGTCTTCTGCACAAACCCATCCTTAAATTATGATTTCGATGGCTACGTACTGATATGCTAGATTGACATGATATCCAAAATAAACACATTGTGATCACGACTGTTTGGTTTTTCTCTTTTGATTTGTTGATAAGTCTTATTGATTTGAATTGTGACTAAGAGAAGAGTTCTGTTTGACTGGACCTTACGCACCTTCTATGGTGTAAGAAAATATTTGTGCTGGTCAAATTTTGCTTTAAAAGAAAACTACTGGGACTGTTTCTAAAACTTTTGTAATGTTGGTTGTGTTTAATAGTATTATGAATGTTACCGTTATTGATTTCAATGTTATATTCTGATTTTAATAATAATGGTTATGATAAAAATTCATACTATGTTGTTTTGGGGGTCTTCGTATTTGTTGAATGTTTATGCAATATTCCTAATGATGTCTAAAAATCTCCTATTATTTAGTCACTTCTATCAATTCTGCAACTTTTACCTAACAAGAAAATTGTCAATTAGAGTTTTCTTCCCCTCAAATTGTTGGGTTTCCTCTTGTGTTTCATTTTTAAATTTTATTAATGTAGCAAGTGTTTTTCAGTTTCTTATTTTGGTATTCAACTATCAATACTAAATTCCCATTAATTTTTCGCAGTGCAATTCCAACTTAAAAATCTACCCAACTCCAATATTTGTTAACTTTTCTCAATTTGGGTTTGTACATCTTCAAAATCTTTTTAAAAATTAATGTTCATATGATGGAAACCTTTGTCTTTTTTTGTATGTTTGTGAAGTATATAGTTTGTAAACATGCAGCATTTCCAAGATTGCTAAGGCACATATACGATGTGCATTGTATTCTGTTTGAATGTAACTTGCTTACTAAGGTTACCATCTATTGGCTTTAGAGGTTTCATCTGTATGGCTTACTCAGCCATGCCTCTTGTGTAGGAGAGAATGATAGGAACGCCAAGCGAACAACCACCATACTTTGGAAGAGTAGATGAGAAAGTTGGACACTTTCTTCTTCGTTTTCTTAGGTGAGAAAAGTCTTCCTAAAGCTTGAGCAAAAAAGACCCAAAATCTTCAATCAAGATAATTTCCTTTTGAAAGTTCTACCATTGCTCTCCCTAGTCAAACAATCCTTACCTGCTTTCTCTAGGGCAGCTGTCTACTTCATCTAGGTTTTTACAGTTTACAACATTCCCTAACTTTTAGCATTCTCATCTTGTCTTCCTAGCTACATTGTTTCTTTGGCTCCCAGTATTTGGCATTGAAGCTGAACATTCTTGAAATTCAAAGCCCCTTGTTGTTTTATCCATTGTTTTACAACCATCCTGTTATTGTAAAATTTTATGGCTTATGCTCCTAGGTCCAAGCATCGTTCTATGTTTATTACCAAACACCAATCTGGACCTTTTTATTAGCTTATATCACTATGTTGTTCATGTGGTCATTACATCCATTAGAGGCTTGAGATCCAATATCTGCCATTGATGCATCTGAGTCTTATCAACTATTACAATAATGGCTCAGAGATTACCATTGGTTTGTTTGCAATGCTTTGTGAATAGGAGACAATAGTACGAAACCACATGGGAATTATTGCTATGTTAATTGTCTATAACCCAATGGGTGATGTTTGTGTCTAGCTTTCTCCTACTTATACATGAAGGGTACAATTGAATGCGCCAAAAAATAGACCACTGAATATTTGTCCTAGTGGAAAATCAAGGAAAAATAGTCCTGCCGCTTTCAGAGAAAGACAGAATCTTTTCCATTTTTTTCTGTAAGGTGGTCGAGCCTTATAAAAGTGGGACAAATCCTTCAGCAGTACTATTTGTTGGTGTATTCAAATGCACCCGAAAACATAATGTTGCATATTCAATCTAATCTTTACTTTTCCGAGGGTACATTTGATAAAGTAGGGAACTAGAAGCTTTTCTTCTTGGTCTTATCAGAGTGATACTCTTGTTGCATAAATAATGCTCAGTTGCTCACCCATGATATCACACATTTCATATTGCACAATTCTTCATGGACACAACAAGTAGACTGTTATTTTCAAGTATTTGCCAGGAAAAGTGAACCATACACTATATAAAATGCTAGGCTATTGATATGGATATCTATGCTGAAAAAGAAATCATGCGGCATGTGCTTGTGATACTTTTTGTACCATGATATCTAGTGAAAAGCTTTCAATTCTTTATAGAAATCAAATCACTTTTCTCAGCAAGGTGTTTTTCATTCTTGCTCTCCATCAATTTCCCCTGATATCCTCCATCTAATCTCTTGTAGGTTGCTAGTAAAATATATTTCTTGCTAATGGGTATGGTCATTGTTGTGACAAATTTCCAGATTATGACCTATGAACTGTTTTGCTAGTTCCATATTGATTCTGCGGAACATTTGATTATCTTTAGTTAGGGAATCCTACAACCAACATAGGATTGAAATTCTCAAGTTTCTTTTGCTGTTAAGATTATGACATTTCCTCAATTATTACTTGTCATTGTTCCTCTCTAATATTATTTTCATCTTTATTAATTTTGTGGAGTTGTGCTCGCTCTGTTGTCCGTCTGTGTGCACTGGTACATTTTCAAAATTGTTCAATAATGTGAAGAGAAATTTGCAAATGATAATTACTTGGATTGCTAAAATTAATTCCATTATTAATATGAACATTGTTTGGATACATTCTTGTGCTCAAGAATTTAATAATAATTATGAAATATGAATTGCATTGAATATTTTTATTTCAATTTCTAGGTTGCACAGCTTTTGCTTAAGTTGTGATCGTAATTATGATGTTCAAGCTACAAAAGTATTATTTTGAATATGTTCATCAGTTGTCGTATGCATCTTAGTCGGTTTGAATCCTACTAGAGGATAAACCCTAGCTTGAATTCATGTTCTTGTTTTATATGTAATACTGATTTTATTGAGTGAATAGTAAAAGTACTACTTTCTAATGGGTCTATGTTCGTGAGAGATCAGAAATGATGCAATTCCTACGCTAAATAGGCAGTGTTGTGGCAGCATGCATGGAGTATTCATGTGTGTGTGTGTGCACGCCCCCACATGTTTGCACCTGTTAATGTTTGTGCAAATATCAATATGACCAGGCTGCAAAGTTTTTAGTGAAGGAAACATGATTAGCACCTGCCTAGTCCCTTACTAGTTTTCTCTTATAAATTGATTCCAGTCACTAGAAGTTCTAGTGTAAGGAGGTTTTCCTACTTCCATCTGTCCGGATCTCTTGGAAATTCATTAGTTTATTTATTTTCATTCCAGTTCAGTTGTGTTATGCCACCAGATAGTCTAACCATTTCCAATTAGATCTTCCTATTTTTGTCACCATAAGTTCTAGTCTAGGAATTTTTCCTTCTTCCATCTGTCTGGATCTCTTGGAAATTCATTACTGTTTATTTCTCTTGATTCCAGTTCAGTATCTTATGCCACCAGATTGTCTATCCCATTCCAATTAGATCATTCTAATTTTGTTACATATAATTCTGAGACTATTTGCGATTGTTGAAAAGTTGAATCAGGGCGATGGCTATCTTAAGAGGTCACCATTTCCCATTACATGATTGACCTGGTGAGTTTGGTCATGATACAATAAGCGGCTCTAGTGTCTGTTGGTAAAGTTGGTACACATGGTTATGATGCTGAGAGCTACAAGTGATTGTTATGGTGACTGCTAGACTATTGTTTATAAGCAGCGCTAGCGTTGCTGTTAGTAAAGTTGGTAGAAAGAGAATTGCTCAGTTCAACAAGCTTAACAGAAGATACGGCAATCTTGTAAAGAAAATTTTATGAAGTTGGAATGGGAGGCCGAGGAAAGGAGAAAGGTGAAGTGGTGGAGCAGTTATGGAATGGTGGTAACAGACTGGACGTTCTCTAGAGGTGAATACTCTAAGTATTGGAGTTGCATACGTTAGCATACCAACTAGTATAAGAGCAGCCCATGCAATTCGTGATTATCATGGTGATTTCTTGGAGGCAGGTGTGCCACATCAGATCAGAGAAGATCAGTGGCTTGATGATGCTATTATTCTTAAGGCTTTGAAATCTTGTGTAGGGAAGGCAGTGGACTGGAGGAAAACAGGGTTATATCCCGCCTCGCGATGGCGGACATGACATGGGGATGAAGGTTAAAATCAAAACCCTTACGGGGATGGAGACGGGGATGAACTTACGCTTTCCTTCTTCCATCCCTCCCAGCCCCGATCCCCGTTAGTAAAATAACTAAAATATTTTTAGGGATGGCAGTGGACCTGGAAGAAACGGGGCCCTGCCCTGCCTTGCCCCATTTAGATCGGGGATGGAGGTTAAAATCAAAGCCGGTGCGGGGATGGACAGAATTTTGAGAAGGGGGGAGGGTGGAGACCTTATCCCTCGCCTTCGCCCTGGTCCACTGCCATCCTTAATCTTATGAAAAGGAAGAGTATTTATGTACAGAATCTGCACCTCAAATACTGGTTGGATTAAAAGGATGAAAGGAGTGACTAAAAAGACCAGGAGTGGTGGGCAATATGAGCTGGGATATACCACTGGTGGTGACCCATGTGGTCAGCAGGGTCTTGTGTCAAGCTGAAGGCTCAGGATCGAATCCCGCCGGCACATGGGGCTGTCGTTGTTTTATCACGGTTAGGGCATGTAAGGCTGGGTGGTCATGTCTTCAACCCGGAGTTTTACCTCACCGGAAAGCGGGACCATTAAGTGACCTGGTTCTCTGTGAGGGTCCCTTGGTTTCAAAAGAAAAAGGAGCCGAGACATCATAATATATGGACGTGAGGTCCTTCAAAGCAGGCCTGATTTGTCACTGTCATCTTCCTGATTGTATTAACAGGATGGAGAGCACTTAATCTGGAAAGACAACCCTC